>NW_015553484.1:0-229 GCF_001515605.1 Sinocyclocheilus anshuiensis
TGTGGTGTAGAGTATGAGATTGTCGGTCTGTGTCAGTTGGTTTGCTTCCCCCTTTTCCTGTCGGTTGGAGCCCCGGTGCCTCTTTATCTGGTTTCGATGGACCCATCGAAAGACTGGCTCGCTGCGCCCTTGTCTGATTTTGATTCGATAGGCAACAGGGGAGAGCTTGTCCACAATCTCATGGGGTCCTGTCCAGTGAGGTAGGAATTTCTTTGACAGGCGATGGGGG
>NW_015553484.1:423-550 GCF_001515605.1 Sinocyclocheilus anshuiensis
ATGTTGGTGCAACTCTTCCAGGTATTGGTGAGTGGTATAGGCGGTGACGAGGTTTAGGTCACCAGGTTGGTACAGCAGGTTCAACGGTAGTGTCATTTGTCGCCCCGTCATCATCTCGAACGGGGGT
>NW_015553485.1:0-185 GCF_001515605.1 Sinocyclocheilus anshuiensis
CTGGTATCGGTATCGGGCCCGATACTGAGCTTCTGTACTCGTACTTGCTAAAATGCCCCGATACCAAATGCCGATACCACACAGCATGTGTTAAGTGCCATATTCAGACAATGAAACACCAACAACAGACAGCAGAATGGAGTTATTAGAGATTAAGGATGTCTACGAAGTATATGTATGCAATG
>NW_015553485.1:658-939 GCF_001515605.1 Sinocyclocheilus anshuiensis
AAAGTGAAACTAACAGCCTGTGTGAAATGCGCTAGGCTGTACTACTTGTCCCTCTCATTCTGCACCAGTACAAAAATGTGTGTGCGTTCCGCGTGTTTTGGGAAATAAATCGCTGCACGTTTCAGATGAAAAAAACGTGACTTCTATTTATGGAAATATCACAGTTAGGAGATTTATAGTGAGTGGTTACCTGCATTTTTACAGCAAATCCCGTGATTACAGTACCAAGCTGCTGCAATGGAGCAGCTCTAATGCTATTAAATTAAAGATGATGTAGGCTA
>NW_015553485.1:1254-1462 GCF_001515605.1 Sinocyclocheilus anshuiensis
GGACTACCAGTAAAACTGATACAAATTTGGGACCAAAAATTATTCAGACCGAGTCTGGGAAAAAAAAAATTGAAGTTGAGGTTTGCATGAAGCTGGGTAACAGCATGCCCAGGAGACTACAGGCTGTCATTGAGGCTAAGGGCTACCCGACATATTCACTGAAAGTTGTGTAAATACTGTCATACTAACAGCTGTCTGAATAATTTTT
>NW_015553486.1:0-507 GCF_001515605.1 Sinocyclocheilus anshuiensis
GGTAAAGTTGGGCTTACCTCTCTCAGGCACAAATCCAAATGTGTCTATATTCGATATGTAGTCTATTTGAAGCAAAACTATTAGCCTTATTAGGTAAAATAGGCTTTGTAGTTCACGCGCGTTCCAGTATTGACGGAAAAATATCATAATGAGCAAAAATATGCCACAGTGGACCGGGTCTCACGCCGAACGGCACGGTGAACGGCTGCGCTGTTTCCAATGAATGCAGTAGCTTAGTGTGCGCATGAGGCGCCGGTGCGACCAAACAGCTGAAACATAAAATAGGCTACTCCGTAATTTTTGGTCATACAGTAAAGGCATAATTCGAAACTGCAAAGTGCAAAGTGTTAGCAGTTTGAAAATTAAAGAATAATAGCAAAGTTAATAAGAATGATTTCTAAATGCAGTACCATTATTATTTCGCTCTGCATAACCTGAATGAAAAAAAAAATTTTTTTGCAAAGAACAAACCGAAATGAAAACATTTAGCTTTTAATCTGTGTATTT
>NW_015553487.1:0-136 GCF_001515605.1 Sinocyclocheilus anshuiensis
CGCTGATCACAGCGTGAGCATAAAAGGCAGCCGGTGCAATGCATACCAGGTTTTCGCTGAGGAGCTGAGCTGGAGACCCGGCCGCTCAGCGGTGGTACAGCAGCCGTGGCGACAGGACGTGACATCTCCGTTCGCT
>NW_015553487.1:325-1197 GCF_001515605.1 Sinocyclocheilus anshuiensis
TCTGGCGTAGCCCGGGGCTTACCACAAGAAGACCAGTTACTGCTGCTATGGCACTACCCACTCAGTAAGACTGGAAACTCAGTAACACTGGGAAAACGTGCCCGTTCCACTTGGAACCGGAACATTGCTGAAGCACATCCTTCCCGAAGGAGGTTTCGGAAGCACTTACACATATGAACAACCGTCTAGGAGCATATGGAAGATTAGAGGTGATTGTAACCCTCTTGGAAAATAGCAGAAAGTCTGCCGGGGAAACATGGGCTCTGAGGCTATACCGTGGACTTTACACATATGGGATCTGCTTAGGTCTCTACATTGGGAACTCAGCCCTCTACCGGTTCTCAAGGATTCAGCGAGAGAGGGCCTGGCGCCAGACGTTCCGGATGTACGAAACGGTCGCTGTGTTGTCCGTTTGGACCAGCACGTGCTTGCCCCTTAAGCACCCTTTGAGACGGTTCAAGGCAAGGCGCACTGCTAACAACTCTAGGTAATTGATATGCCAGTGCAGATGAGGGCCCGTCCAAACCCCCGACACTGCGTGCCCGTTGTACGTGGCCCCCCAGCCGGTGGTGGAGGCATCCGTGTAAACCACAGCATGCCTGGAGACCTGTTCTAGAAGCACTCCTGCCCGGAGGAACGTAAGGTCTGACCACGGGGTGAAGGTTTGGCGACAGGCCGGTGTAACTTGGACCCGGTGAGTGCCGTGCTGCCACACCCACCTCGGGACTCGGCCATGAAGTTAGTGCTACCATATGCCCCAGGAGCTCCTGAAATAGTTTCAGTGGGACCGCTGTCCTGCCCTTGAACAAATTCAAGCAGTTCAGCTGTGTTTATTTGATTAAAGTATTTGAACGTTCGCCGGTTCCCGCCTC
>NW_015553488.1:0-1350 GCF_001515605.1 Sinocyclocheilus anshuiensis
TGAAATCACAATGAGCTCATACATTACTCACACGGTGAGGATCACATTACTAGGATAGTTTGAACTCACAATGGGCTCACACATTACTCACACGTTGAGGATCACAGTACGAGGATAGTCTGAACTCACAATGGGCTCACACATTACTCACACGTTGAGGATCACAGTACGAGGATAGTCTGAACTCACAATGGGCTCACACATTACTCACACGTTGAGGATCACAGTACGAGGATAGTCTGAACTCACAATGGGCTCACACATTACTCACACGTTGAGGATCACAGTACGAGGATAGTCTGAACTCACAATGGGCTCACACATTACTCACACGTTGAGGATCACAGTACGAGGATAGTCTGAACTCACAATGGGCTCACACATTACTCACACGTTGAGGATCACAGTACGAGGATAGTCTGAACTCACAATGGGCTCACACATTACTCACACGTTGAGGATCACAGTACGAGAATAGTTTGAACTAACAATGGCCTCACACATTACTCACACGGTAAGGATAAAAGTATGAGGATAGTTTGAAGTCACAATGGGCTCACACATTACTCACACGTTGAGGATCACAGTACGAGGATCGTCTGAACTCACAATGAGCTCATACCTTACTCACATGGTGAGGATCACAGTACGAGGATCGTCTGAACTCACAATGGGCTCACACATTACTCACACGGTGAGGATCACAGTACGAGGATCGTCTGAACTCACAATGGGCTCACACATTACTCACACGTTGAGGGTGACAGTACGAGGATCGTCTGAAATCACAATGAGCTCATACATTACTCACACGGTGAGGATCACTGTACGAGGATCGTCTGAAATCACAATGAGCTCATACATTACTCACACGTTGAGGATTACTGTACGAGGATCGTCTGAAATCACAATGAGCTCATACATTACTCACACGGTGAGGATCACTGTACGAGGATCGTCTGAAATCACAATGAGCTCATACATTACTCACACGTTGAGGATTACTGTACGAGGATCGTCTGAAATCACAATGAGCTCATACATTACTCACACGGTGAGGATCACTGTACGAGGATCGTCTGAAATCACAATGAGCTCATACATTACTCACACGTTGAGGATTACTGTACGAGGATCGTCTGAAATCACAATGAGCTCATACATTACTCACACGGTGAGGATCACTGTACGAGGATCGTCTGAAATCACAATGAGCTCATACATTACTCACACGTTGAGGATTACTGTACGAGGATCGTCTGAAATCACAATGAGCTCATACATTACTCACACGGTGAGGATAAAAGTACGAGGATAGTTTGAACTCACAATGGGCTCACACATTACTCA
>NW_015553489.1:0-764 GCF_001515605.1 Sinocyclocheilus anshuiensis
ATGTAGAAACATTGGACACAACTGTGGGGCACCATTATGCAGCAGGAAGCATCACAACAACAAAAAAAGAACCACAAGGCTAAATTTGTAAATGTGTGCAAATACATAGGGCCCCATTCATTTATAGAGGTGGAAAGTAATTAATTACAAATACTTTCGTTACATTTTTACATTTATTTCTACGTTCTTGAGTATAATTAAGTTGTGGTACTTTTACTTTTACTTTTACTTTTACTTTTACTTGAGTAGAATAAAACTAAAGTATTCAACTTCGCTACCTATATTTATATATTTTTTTACCAAAAGTACAAAGTAAAAAAAAAAAAAAAGAGGACAAAGAAGGCACCGATGGATTAACAGAGCGAGCCGGCGTTTGACAGGTACTTTTCAAACTTCTGGGGTGGAGCCCTGCGCTTCAGCCAATAACAGACAGGTCTGACTCGGGTGCAAAACCAATCAAAACTTCCAGTTCAGCTGCGGTGGCAGAGCGTTCAAACCGCGCTTTGCTTTACATTTACATTTACATTTAGTCATTTAGCAGACGCTTTTATCCAAAGCGACTTACAATTGGGGGATACATAAAGAGATTCTTCTTAAAGAGGCAAACAGACACAGGAAGTGGTTGTAATACCAAGTTCTTAGACATTGTTCAAATAAGTACAAGCTAGAAAGGGAAGGAATAAATAAAGAGAAAGAGGTTTTATTTTATTTCATTTTTTTAATTTATGATGAAGTCAAGTAGCTTCGAAAGAGATGAGTTTTCA
>NW_015553490.1:0-491 GCF_001515605.1 Sinocyclocheilus anshuiensis
GACGAAAAATGTTCGTTGACGAGCTTTTTTCCCATGACGAGACGACAATAAGATCAATAAACGATAACTAAGACTATCAACATGCAATTTCGTTGACGAAATAAGACGAGACTAAAATGTATTCAAAAAGATAAAAACTTTACCAAAAAACTTTTTATTTTCGTCAAAAAAAGGACAAAATGTTATTGCAGACTGCTCTACACTAGGGCTGTAGCTATCGATTAATTTAGTAATCGAGTATTCTACTGATTATTCCATCGATTAATCGGATAAGTTATTTTCTTTATTAAAGAGCAATACTAAATATACAAGAGATAATAAGATTTAAATTTTTATTGCTGAAATTGCATACATTAATAATCGTGAAAACTAAACCCATTTAATGTATTTAATTGCCAAATTGCATTCAAAATGCATATACAAATATTTCAATAAAAAAATTTAACAAATAAATAAAAATACAAAAATCTATTTCACATTACTTTAAAAAA
>NW_015553491.1:0-956 GCF_001515605.1 Sinocyclocheilus anshuiensis
CCCCAACCCTTTAAAGAACGCCACATCATGACAGGCTCGGAACGTTACTAGGCAACGTCCTTGACACCAGCGGCGACGTTCTGGGAACGTCAGATTTCCAAGTAAAATATGGTCCCCTAAACGTCCCGAGAACGTCCTGAATGTTCTGTGAAGGTCCTCCAAATAACGTTCCCCAACCCTTTAAAGAACTCGACATCGTGACCGTCTCAGAACGTTCTGGGGACGTAACTAGGCAACGTCCTTGACACCAGCGGCGACGTTCTGAGGACGTTCTGGGAACGTAAAATTTCTACCGGGGTGTTGACTGCTAAAGAGAGAGCTGAATACGTAAATCTTGAGATGCCCTCTGCTTTTGTAACCAATACTCTCCCCCTCAAAGATAAGTCTCTTAGTAACCACTGATTTAACTTTTTCTTGTTTTATCAATAATTGGGGAGAAGTTTAGCTCACATCTCTCTTCATCCTTTACAATTTTTATACCTAAATATGTGACTACATTTTTTTATAGGGATACCACAAATAGATGGTAAATCACACTGCTTAAGAGACATTGGGTGGGTTTGCACCAACAAGGATTAATTTAAGTAGTTTAGAGCTAATCAAGGATTTGTTGATCTGGGTTTTATTTTAAATCGAGTTGTGTTGCACCATTTAATTTTAAACACAGATTAACAAATCAGGGATTAGAATTGACCTATCGGTAAGCCCCACCCCCCTTAGTTACTGTTGCTTCCTCTGACAAGCAAACGGAGCTGATCACTGTTTTACAATGACAGCTGTCAGTGTGAAAACCTTGTCCCACAATGTTTTTGAACAATTTTGGACACAGAAGGGCCACCATTCAAGTGGGAAATATTCCATGGAGGGATATATACAATATTTAAAAATAAATACGGTGGGTAACTCGAAGCGCAACCTGATCTCACAGAATTCCGTGTAATGACCACGGACCATGA
>NW_015553492.1:0-147 GCF_001515605.1 Sinocyclocheilus anshuiensis
TCTTACTTATTTTACAAAAGTGATTCAGTCAAGGACAGTGAGTGACTTTCTTTCTGATGTTTGATTTACATTACTGACACAAATGGCAACAGCAGCTATATTAGGCTGCTTTAGAGGAATAGTTCACCCAAAAATGAAAATTCTGTT
>NW_015553492.1:272-524 GCF_001515605.1 Sinocyclocheilus anshuiensis
ATTCTGGAAACCAAAAAAAAAACACTATTGGAGTCAATGGGGACCAGAAACTTTCTGGTTATGAACATTCTTCAAAATATCTTCTATTTTGTTGAGGAGAACAAAGAAATTCATACAGGTTTAGAACAACGTGAGGGGTGAGTAAATGATGACAGTATTTTCATTTTTGGGTGAAGATCATATAATGCCAGATGCCAGGGTAGCCTTCTACTACACATGCTTTATCTTTAACTATTAACGTTCATGTAAGAC
>NW_015553493.1:0-261 GCF_001515605.1 Sinocyclocheilus anshuiensis
CGGAGTTATATTAAAATTGTCTTTGATCTTCCAAGCTGTTTCATGACACTCAGCGGGTGTTGAATGCATCAGTACAAAAGAAGTGAAATAAAAAACGCCCATCCATAAAAAAAGTGTCTCACACGGCTCCGGGGGGTGAACAAAGGCCTCCTGTATAGCGAATTGATGCGTTTTTGTAAAATATCCATATTCAAACTGTAATAATCACTTTAATGTAGCTTGCGCTCACTGTTGTACACTGGAAGCAGCTCCGGGCGGATG
>NW_015553493.1:393-576 GCF_001515605.1 Sinocyclocheilus anshuiensis
AGCAAAGTTTCCTTACTTTAGCAAAGGAAAACCAGTCTCCCCTTGCCTTATATAGAAATCCTCCAACATTCTTCTTTACAAATCCTCATTTATACTTCTAATTCTTGACCTTTGTTTTGTTTTGATCTCTCCGCTGCGTTTCCGCGTTCGTCACTTCTGAGCGGCGCATGCGCAAAGCCGACC
>NW_015553493.1:904-1266 GCF_001515605.1 Sinocyclocheilus anshuiensis
AATAGAACTCCGACTGGATTCGTCTGAAAGAAGAAAGTCATGTACACCTAGGATGCCTTGAGGGTTTGTAATTTATGGGCTAATTTTCATTTTTGGGTGAACTAACCCTTTAAGAGTACAATATTATAAATGTTTTGCTGTTATATTGTGTAACCGAAGGGAACCCGCACTGGTAAACCTCAGTCCTCTGAGGAAAACGCTTCTGTCTATGGCTGATGTGAAACCAGATTAACCACATGACGTCTGATGTGTGCATCACTTTGATCAGCTTCATCATGCGCTACAAGAGTTAAAGTGCCACTATTATGGATTTTTTTAAATTACCTTTCATGCAGTGTGTAGCACAGCTCTAAGTGAATGAA
>NW_015553494.1:0-806 GCF_001515605.1 Sinocyclocheilus anshuiensis
GAAGAGCTCTCTGTTGCAGTGGTAGCATGAACGACACCGCGTGAATGAGTACTGGTTCTAAGATTGCTTGGAATTTGCACCTCCTCTTCTTCAGACCAAGTAATAGCTTCCTGCATAAGCTGGATAAATGTCAGGTCCTTCTCAGCTTTAACTCTCCTCTTCATTTCACGCCGTAGCGAATCATCTTTGAGGCCTAACACAACCTGTTCCTTCAATACGCCATCAGCATCAAGAACTCTAGACGGTTCTCGGCTCTGGATAATACTCAACTTTTTTGCAAGTCATAAGCATAAGAACGGATGGTTTCTCCAGGCATTTGTTTGCGGTCATAAAACTCTTTCAGTCTGCTGCCAATGGGAAGTTTGTCCCCATAAGTCTGATCCAAAGCATCAAAAATCTCATCCACTGACTTCTCCTTTCCGTTGAGCATGAACTTGACGGTGATCTTAGCCTCATCTTTTAAATACTGCTTAACAAACTCAATTCTGTCTTCTTCAGGAATTTTCATCACCTTGAAGGCGGACTTCATTGAACTTATCCATTCTTCTATACTCAACTCACCAGGCTTGGAACGACATCCGGTAAACTCTGGAAGCTTAAGATCCCTGGGGATGTAAACAGTAGATGGTGCTTTCTGAGCGGCAGCCTGCTGTTCGATAACAGTTTTAGCAAGGGAAAGCGCCTCTCTCTGTTCGGCTCTGGCTTGCTCTAACATGCCTGCTTGCTCACCGAACTGCCTTTGCATCTCTTCAAACTGTTTCTTTAATTCTTCCAGTTCAGCCATAGCGTCGGCTCTAGGACCAGGA
>NW_015553495.1:0-858 GCF_001515605.1 Sinocyclocheilus anshuiensis
TGTGCCACAAACAGTCATTAAAGATGAATGAAGAATAAAGACCAATCTCCTTGTTCCTCGTGTTTTATTCTCCGGGGTTCTGGTTCCTCGTGTCTTATTCTCCAGGTTTCTGGTTCCTCGTGTTTTATTCTCCAGGGTTCTGGTTCCTCATGTTTTATTCTCCAGGTTTCTGGTTCACTCGTGTTCTCCTCACTCTCCTCTGCTTGTTGTATGTGGGCCAGATCTGGCCCATGTGTGACAAACCGGTTTTAGGTTGAGTTCTGGCTTGTTGTATGTGGGCCAGATCTGGCCCATGTGTGACAAACTGGTTTTAGGTTGAGTTGTGGCTTGTTGTATGTGGGCCAGATCTGGCCCATGTGTGACAAACCGGTTTTAGGTTGAGTTCTGGCTTGTTGTATGTGGGCCAGATCTGGCCCATGTGTGACAAACTGGTTTTAGGTTGAGTTGTGGCTTGTTGTATGTGGGCCAGATCTGGCCCATGTGTGACAAACCGGTTTTAGGTTGAGTTCTGGCTTGTTGTATGTGGGCCAGATCTGGCCCATGTGTGACAAACTGGTTTTAGGTTGAGTTGTGGCTTGTTGTATGTGGGCCAGATCTGGCCCATGTGTGACAAACCGGTTTTAGGTTGAGTTCTGGCTTGTTGTATGTGGGCCAGATCTGGCCCATGTGTGACAAACTGGTTTTAGGTTGAGTTGTGGCTTGTTGTATGTGGGCCAGATCTGGCCCATGTGTGACAAACCGGTTTTAGGTTGAGTTCTGGCTTGTTGTATGTGGGCCAGATCTGGCCCATGTGTGACAAACTGGTTTTAGGTTGAGTTGTGGCTTGTTGTTTGTGGGCCAGATCTGGCCCATGTGTGA
>NW_015553496.1:0-942 GCF_001515605.1 Sinocyclocheilus anshuiensis
AATGATCTATGAGAAATGGAAGTATCATGCAAGACTAGGCAAGGAGATATTGTCGGATGACGCTTCCCAAGATGAGCTGAATGTGCTAATTGAGAACATTGAAAGCAGCTGTTCTGAGTTAAAGGCCATTTATGAAGAGCTACGTCGAGTGCAGACTCCTGAACAAGACCTGCGACGCAGGATTGATGCATGCATATCGCTTTCAGGATTCATTGTTAGAAGAGCACAAAGGCAACGTAAAGGACATGTGGCAGATGTCCAAGGACATGCGGCAGATGTAGAGAAAGAACCTTGGCCTGATGTTGGATCGATATTGGACTCAACAGGCTCCTTATCAAGACCACTGTCTCGGCAATCAAAATGCAGTTCAACCCATTCCAGCATTCACTCAGTCAAAAGAAACGAAGCTGTGGCTGAAGCTGCTGCATCTCAGGAAGTTTTGGCAGTTTTGTAGGAACAAGAAAGGGAAGCATCAGAACTTCAAAGGCTAGAGGTTGAAAGTAGACAACGTTTAGCACAATTTGAATTTGAGGACCTGGCTAGACAACAAGCAATGCAGGACAAGCGAAGAAAGCTTGAACGCTTAGAAGAAGTGAAGAAGTTGAACGCTGCCAGAGCTCGAGTAAAGGTCTATGATCAAGTAGAAGGAAATTTTGATGCGATTGATTCGCTGCATGATGCTGAATCAGCTGGAGAACTTCAAATTCCTACTTTCACAAGTCCTCCTTTTATTCCTCAGTCTCTGCCAGCCACGACCCAAGTGCTCCAAGCCTCAAGTCCTCCATTCATTCCTCAATCCTTACCAGTTACAAGTCAAGTTCATAATGCCCAATCTCTGCAACGGGCATCTCAAACTCCTTCAGCTTCAATGCTTATGCCTCAATTGCAAAATAGCTTTGATTTTGTCAGTGCACTAGCAGAAGCTATGAGTGCCAATCGTCT
>NW_015553497.1:0-740 GCF_001515605.1 Sinocyclocheilus anshuiensis
CTGTTCTAAATGGACGTCGGGAACGGGATATTGTTAGACCGCCCGTTCCCATTCAAATTACACCAGAGTTACCAACCGCTACCACGTTTTATTCGGGAATTTAATCCCGCGGCGCAAAAAATCTGTTCATCTTCCCGCTCAACATGTAAATTAAGTTTCGTTTTAAATGTAAATTGCGGATGACAATGAAAGTGATAGCCTTCCGTTCCCACATCTTCGGTAGACTCAAGTGGGAACAACCAAATGTTAAGGTGATAAGATTAAACAGAATCCATAGCAGTTATTTCATGTACCCTTTTGGTCAGCAGATGGTTCTTGACGACCTGCTGCTTCTCCCACGCTATAAGTGACAAATTATCGCTCCGGAGGTACTATTTACATATGATTAAGATCGGAAAGAACTATCTATATGATAATTAAGCTCTTTGTAGAGAAAGGAGCATAGTTTAATACACAATTTGGAGTGGAAGCTGGGTCGAGGCAGACTATAATTTCTTACAGTCCCCTCTTTGATGCTCTTGGCCCAAAAGAAGCATCACATCCACTCCCTTACACAGATTACACCTCCCTTCCAGGGCAGGTGCCCAGTGGCGGTGTAGCCCTGCCTTAGGTCGCCTCCCTCTGGCCAAAGGAGAATCTTACCCGTCATTGGGTCTATACCTCATGCACACTGGTTACAACTCCGTTTCATTTGTGCAAAATTATCACAGGGTTTTTTTATTATCACAGGGTTTGTTTAA
>NW_015553498.1:0-881 GCF_001515605.1 Sinocyclocheilus anshuiensis
GGCAGAGAGAGAGGGAGAAAATAAAGGGGAAGAGAGAGAGACAGCGGAAAGGGATTCGCCGACCCCAGGGCACACCACCATCTGATCCTCCGCCAATTGGATGGCTGAGTCCAGCGACGTCGGTCGGTGGCACTGGACCCACTCTGCCATCTTCTTTGGCAGCCGAGTGATGAACTGCTCCAGTACGACACGTTCGATAATGTGCTCGACGTCGCTTTACTCAGCCAGTAGCCATTTGTGACATGAGTCCCGGAGCCGTTGGGCCATCACAAAGGGTCGGCCGCTCTCGCCCAGGTCGAGCGAACGGAATCGCTGGCGATGTTGCTCCGGACTTTGGCCGACCCGCTGGATGATGGCTCTTTTGAGGTCGTCAAAGACCAGGAGGTTCCGTATGGGCAGTTGCTGAGCAGCCACTGTGGAAGGTTTTTAATAATCAAAATATGATCTAATCAAGTATAATCAATGTGAATCTAGCCATTTATGTATCAAGTTATTCTACTGTTATAATCATGTATCTGCCTGTGTGTGAGGCCTGCATGAGAATGGAATGTGTAGAGTTACAGTATATGGTGGAGCTGCACACTCTATTTGGACATTAGACAAAATATATGATGCGGCTTCTGCCCGAACCTCCCGGTCCATCCAGCTCCGGAACCTCTCACGGTCCTCCTGTTGCGCCTGGACGATGACCTGGAAGCGTTGCTCCTGATCAGTCCGCATGTCCAGTAACGCTTGATGTTGCTCTTGATGGAGGACCGCGAGGGATGAAATAACATCCGCAAATGGCGTACTTGTCGGAGTTTGCATGACGGCAGCGGCTCTCCTGCTTCCTTTCCGGGTTTCGGCACCAGTGTAACAATGTCAATGTCTTGAGAAGGAAG
>NW_015553499.1:0-145 GCF_001515605.1 Sinocyclocheilus anshuiensis
TTGCTGAGTGCACCTTCTGCAATTAATAGTAAATATAACCAAAACTTATTAATTATAATAAAAAATATCAAAAAATTATAATTTTTATATGAATAATAAAATAAATATAAGGAAAACTCGCCCACTCGATTTTGTAATATTCTTT
>NW_015553499.1:697-844 GCF_001515605.1 Sinocyclocheilus anshuiensis
GTTGAGAACTAAAGATGAGTTGTAAAGGTTGTGTTGAGGCAGAGTAGCTAGACATGTGAGGAACAACACTTTAGCCCATGTGTCTTTTATAGCGTAGATATGTAGCGGGGTTAAGTTAGTTTTGTTTTTGATATTCCTGACACATTC
>NW_015553500.1:0-514 GCF_001515605.1 Sinocyclocheilus anshuiensis
GCAAAATAAGAAAAATGTACACATCTTCATTCTGTTAAAAAGTTTTCTCCCCCCTTATTTTAGTGAAATGGTTAATATTTAGCAGATTCTGCAAGGTGTATGTAAATGTTTGACTTCAACTGTATGTGTTCCTGGGGGAGCCCAAAATTCAGAGTCTCCAATATTGTCGATGTACAATTTTACTACGGTTAAAACAACCATAAAATCTTTTGTTGTAATACTTGCAGAATGTAAACTTTGTTAAAAATATGAGTAAATAAAAGCTTTGTTCGTCATCTTCAGAACAATCATTTAAGTTCATTCTAGCGTAAAAGTGAAAGAGGTCTTGATTACCCCATTTTTTCAACTTCACATAGTTCATCCAAAGATCACCGGCATTGTTACACCCAATTCTAATCTATAACCCGCTGAGCAATTGTCCGTCTTAACTATATAGTACACGTACATCATGGAGACGTCTTTTTGACGACTGCAAGACATATTTTTTAGAGTGTTTGCTCATCTGCAATACGTC
>NW_015553501.1:0-896 GCF_001515605.1 Sinocyclocheilus anshuiensis
AGTGGTTTCGTCAGCAGGTGTTTGGTGGACGCTGCTGTGATCTGATGCATCAGGTGTTGGGTCAGTTTCTGATGGTTTTGAGGGTTGTTCAGGTAGGATTTCTTGTCCGTCTGAAGTTATGGAGGTTACGGTTCTCTGAGAGTGAGGTGAAGGAGTGCTGTTCTCTGTGGCTGGTTGGGTCAGCTGGTCGCTGCCTTCTCTTCCGGCTGCTAGTCAGGCTGACTCTGGTTTCTCTTTCTTTTCCCACTTCCGATCCTCCTCCTTTCAGTGGAAGAACTCTTTCATCATCATTTTCATCAGCTCTTGTGAGTCGAAACACGGTAGTGTCTTTTGTTCTTGTGTGGATTCAGTTTGAGCTTGGTCACGGTGATGTCTTTTGTTCTTGTGTGGATTCAGTTTGAGCTTGGTCAGCTTGGAATCTTTGCGAGTTCCTTCATTGATTTCTTGGACTGGTTGCTCCCGGGTGTGTTTGTCGTTTTCCCTAGAAGGTTCCGTTGGATTCCCATGAGCCTTTTCCTCTCGAGTTTCCAAATGAGTTTGGCTGATTCCACGATCTGTCCCATTGATTCTCACGAGGTCTGGATTGGTCCCAAGATTTTTCCCAGTGACGTCCAGATGAGTGTTGTCGTCCACGCGGTCCATCCCAGCGGTTGTTCCTCTGTTTAGGTCGGGTACCAGCATGGGAGTCTCGTTCTCTGTTGGACGAGGGTGTGTTCCGCTCTTTGTGTGGCGGCTTGGCATGGTCTTGATGTTGGGCGCCCTCTAGAGCCAGACCTTGACTTTGAGTGTTGAAGTCAAGAACTGCTGGGGTTTTGGCGCCCTTTTCTGAGGCCATCTTCTGTTTTGCCGTTGGCTTTATGCGCCAAGTCTCGCAACTGTTGAGCATTCATTGTTCG
>NW_015553502.1:0-854 GCF_001515605.1 Sinocyclocheilus anshuiensis
GAAAAGTAGTTGTAGGAATGAATGGTACAGACACCGTGAACTGTAATTTAGGAAGTTGAGGCCTGTTAGCTCAGGGGGGACGCAGGTTCAAGACTGATTGGAATCATGTCCCGATTTGATTCTCCCACTGTTGTTCCTGCATACACTCCACTCTTCTAAAAATAAAGAAAAGCCTTTACCAAATCATGATTGTTCTTAAATTTTCTACATAAAATTCCTATTTTATAAATTTCTCAGAAAATGCCATTGAGGCCTGGACTCACCAAATTACACAAGGACTAACAGTACAACAATGACTATATTACTACTTAAATAAATGTTTAATAGGCACATAATATAGCAATGTAGATATTTTTGTATGAGAAATGTTTGTGAATATGAATATACACCGGCCTTGTGTAACAATATCAGGTCACATGACCAAGCAAAAAAGTTTTCAATAATTCAAATAATTGTCTAAAAACAACAAATATATTTTCAAAAGAAAAAATATGAATGTACAATGTGTGAAAGATGTTTATGAATATAATACAGTGGGTGTGGCAACATGAGGTCACATGATCAGGAAGTTATATAGATTTCCAAAATCCAGTTTCTGTATAATGTGTGTCTGCACAACAATAATAACAGTCCAGGGTCCTTCAGTCTTTCAGTCCAGATGAAGTGCCAAGTCCTTCAACAAAGCCCCTGTTCTTTTTGCTTTTAAGTTTGGAGAGAACACAATAGATTCCAAATGCGTTTTCATTTCAAGTTTGAATCTTGAAAGCTAAGAGGAAAATAAGGTTTATGAAATACATAAATATCACGAAAGCTAAGAGGAAAATAAGGTTTATGAAATAAATATCACTTTCCTT
>NW_015553503.1:0-865 GCF_001515605.1 Sinocyclocheilus anshuiensis
GAGAGATGTGGAACGGTGGTGTAGGGAATGTCAGCGGTGTATTCTTGCTAAAGCAGTCCAACCGAAGGTGAGGTCTTTTATGGGAACGTTACAAGCATCCCGGACTCACGAAATTTTGGCCATTGATTTTACCTTGTTAGAGCCGGCAAGTGATGGGAGGGAGAATGTTTTGGTGCTCACTGATGTTTTTTCCAAGTTTACGCAAGCTATCCCGACTCGGGATCAGCGAGCAGGCACTGTGGCAGAGGCTTTGGTTCGGCATTGGTTTCATTTGTTTGGGGTCCCATGTCATCTACATTCAGACCAAGGGCGAAATTTTGAAAGTAACCTTATTGGTCAGTTATGTAAGGTTTATGTTGTACAGAAGAGTCGCACAACCCCGTACCATCCGCAGGGTAATGGGCAGTGCGAACGTTTTAATCGGACTCTCCATGACCTGTTGCGGACTTTGCCCCCAGAGAAAAAGAAGCGGTGGCCTCAACATCTGCCACAGCTTGTCTATGCTTATAATACCACAGTGCATTATTCTACTGGTATGAGCCCACATTTCTTAATGTTTGGATGTGAACCCAAATTGCCGGTTGATTTCTTGTTAAACAATCAGTTGGAAGAGACTGTAGAGACGCCTGAACAGTGGATTGTTGAACATCAAGGTAGGCTTCAGGCAGCATATAGTGAGGTACAGGAAAGGCTGAAAGAAAATTAGCATTAGTGTTTAACACTGTTCTGTTTGACATTAAAAATAATTTCTGTTATGTTTCGTCGTAACAGACGCTATCAGGGTGGAATAAATGACCAGGGTTTTAGAAAGGGCGAGTTGGTCTACCTCAAAAACCATTATCGTGGGCGAAATAAAATTCAGGAT
>NW_015553504.1:0-268 GCF_001515605.1 Sinocyclocheilus anshuiensis
ATATATATATATATATATATATATATATATATATATATATAAGGAGAGGAGAGATAGATATAGATAGGAGAGAGAGATATATATATATAAGGATATATATATTAGTGCTGTCAAATGATTAATCACAATTAATAGCATCCAAAATAAAAGTTTTTGTTTACATAATATATGCGCGTGTACTGTGTTTATTATTTATTTATTATGTATATGTAAATACACACACATGCATGTATATATTTAAGAAAAATATGTTATGTTTATATTTTAA
>NW_015553504.1:386-1102 GCF_001515605.1 Sinocyclocheilus anshuiensis
TAGAGGTCGACCGATGTATCGGTTTTGCCGATTAATCGGCACCGATAGTTTTTTGCTGGAACTATCGGTTATCGGCAAAAATCCATGCCGATAGTTTTCCGGGTTGCGTCCGTTGCTGGAGCGGCTGAGAAGGGTCTGCTGTCATTACACAGTGCGAGAGCGGCCTCTAGTGGTTGAAATCACTGACAGCACGTGCTATTTGTTTAGACACGTGATACTGCATGCTGAACAGAGCGGGAAACTTCAGACGCGGATTTAAATGCAGCCGACAGAAAATCCTGCCGCGCCATTCACATAGTTTTCCATTAAATTACATTATATTTGTCCCGAATTGTTGTTAATGCTTCATTTATAGAGCTATAATATAGATCCCACTTTCTCTTTCCGTTTGCTCCATTTTTTAAACACCGAACTTCAAGCTCATCTATGCCTCATTGTTCGTTCATTCTTGAAGTAAACTTGTGTCCGTTTGGTGATTAAATAAACTGTTTTAGAGCGCTGCTTGAATTGAACGCGACGCGTCCGCAGTGTATGTGATACCGGTGAGTTCTCCTAGACTCAGCGCTGCGCTTTTATTTTGATTAGATAATCATCAAGTGTTCAAGAATAGAAGAAGTTAAAGTGTGAGAGTATACATACAATATCCATATGTATATAATTTTAATGCTATAGCCTTTGTGTATATATTTAAAGATGTGCATCTTTAAGCATGACAG
>NW_015553504.1:1122-1377 GCF_001515605.1 Sinocyclocheilus anshuiensis
TACTACTAGTATGGTTCAGTACTGTTTTTGTTAATAAAGCACTTATTTTAGTTTTTGTTCAGTATCAATTTTAAAACAATCGGTTAATGAATCGGTATCGGTCAGTGTGGTCCAACCTAGCTATCGGTATCGGCAAAATCCACTATTGGTTGACGTCTAATATTTATATATAATATAAATTATACGAATATAGATATATACATGTAAATGCATGTAAATATTTTCAAAATATATATTGTATGTGTGTGTATTTAT
>NW_015553505.1:0-1669 GCF_001515605.1 Sinocyclocheilus anshuiensis
TATATATATACTGTATATATTAGGGCTGTCATCGTTAAATCGTATGTTAACGATGTATGGTAGTACAGTGCAGTACTACTACTATGTTATATATACATATATATATATACATAAGGGCTGTCATCTTTAAATCGTATGTTAACATCGTTAACATACGATTCATTTTACAATCCTTAACGTGTTAAAATAATTTTACGCAATTAACGCAAAATTACTGAAGCACAATTTCTATTCTAACCCTTTAACACAATTGTGCTACTTTGCTTGCGATTAGATAATTTTAAGTTGCTAAACTCCGGGAAAGTTTTCAGTCCAATGATCCAGTAAGCAAATGCATTCAAACAATCCGTCCAAAACAGCGCTAATATAAAGGAAACCAAGCTGATTACATCAGAGATTGCAGAGAGAACAGAAACTCGCGTTGCGTTTTCAGTGAATTATTCATTCCAGTGTGTTTGGCTTTTAAACACGAGCTCTGTCTGTCATATTCTGTGATTGTCTCTAAAGAGCGCGAGCCCTCACATGTCACGCGTTGTGTGAAGTACAGACTGAACGGATTGTCAACACATCCCACCGCTGTATGGCCAGATGAGACGCAAACTACATTTTTTCGACTGGCTCGCTTGTAAAGTTTTGATGGATGAAGACTGCAATCGAAGCAAAGACGATTGCAGTGGTGTACAGGAGTCGTACAGTAAGCACTCGTGAGTCTGTTATAATAATGCGTGTATGAGTGCTCTTGACGCACTGATCGCACATTGTGCACTGATCGCAAATTGTATTTATGCACAGGCACAGACATTTCCGTACATTCACGTTGTTTCCACACACATTCACGATAATGTTTTGATTTGCCATGTTTATGTTGCTGTGTTTAGTTATATGGAATTGATCCGTGTACTGTAGTAGATCTGTGCAGTCAGCAGGCGGTTGGTTTAGGTTTTTTTGCATCTCCATGTGGTCCTGTTCGGTATCGCAACTTGGCTTCTCTAAAATGTAAAAAAGCTCTTTGCTGTTGCACTGTTCACATAGCCTACTATAAAATTCAGATGTATTTTTTCTTTCATATGTGCTCCTTTTATCTCATGCATAATCTTTTGGAGTTTCTAAGTGTCCTTTTTTGGAAAGACATCTAAATTTATCTTGAAAAAAGCTTGCAGAAAATACAGATTTTTGAGAATCACCTGATATAATAGTATATCAGATATTTAATATTAGTCTGGTAAGTAAACTAAGAAATTCACTAGCCAATGGCAATTCTATTGCCAAGGTGTCCATAGAGGGTTGATAATATTTACAATAATATATTGGATTTGATAGTTGTCTCTCACATTGTCCCACAGCAACATTAAAATAGTATAGATTAGTGTACAATGTTTTATAATACTATTTTTTTTTCTATTTAGTGTCCATTTAATTCATTTAACATATTTAACATTGGGGGCATCCAAGTTATTTGACATATTTGAAATTTTTTTTCTAAAAAGTAACGCAATAGTTACTTTCACTGGTAATTAGTTACTTTTATAATAATGTAGGTTAACTCAGTTACTATCTTGATTTCATGAAGTGTGCGATTAATAGCGATTAATCACAGAAAAGGATGTGATTAATCAGATTAAATTTTTTAATCGATTGACAGCCCTAATATATATATATATATATATAT
>NW_015553506.1:0-541 GCF_001515605.1 Sinocyclocheilus anshuiensis
GGTAAGTGCCACTCCTCTGTATTTCTTTCAAATAAACTAGAATAAATAAAACGGATCAAAAAATCAATCATAAAAATGGATCAACATCTACTTCTTACTACTGCTTTAAATCCAGACTTTGCTCAGATTTTAAACTAAAGTCATTAGTAGGCAACAAAGATGCATCGAGTCAAATCAGTTTTATTCCGTTAGTGCTTTGTACTATACAGATTAAGTGAAAATAACCGAATCAATGGAACTATGCATCAAACAAATGTGATGGGAAAAAAATTATATTTTGTGCTTGTGTTTTTTAATAGGCTGTTGACTACCAAAATGTCCCGGGATATCAACTTTTGGACCGGCTGGCAGAATATCTGGTGGAGCTCCGGGGTCACACAGCCCTCAGCCTGGCCAATCAGGAAGCCAACGCCATAATTGCACTTTGGCAGAACCTGGATGACCGGGACAAGCAATGGTTGGTGTATGCAGCTCGACACCAGAAGAGACTGCTGAATGGACGCTTCAGAGTACCAAAGAGGCCCACTCACACCCCTGGAGT
>NW_015553507.1:0-1472 GCF_001515605.1 Sinocyclocheilus anshuiensis
ATAAAGGCTTAAAATGTAAACATCAGCATCGGCCGATTTGAAAAATATTATGCCAATATGCCTTGCTGATAAGACGAATAGCTCACATGTGCTCAGGGTGTGCTAGCGATAAGATCAAGTCAGCAGTGTGGTCATTCTTGAAGGAAACTTTTGCCTGAACGATGATTAGATTCACTGTTTTGGATTGCCACATTTAATCTGAGAAAGTTTGTACAGAATGACGTGTTCAGTGTGTGATAGCGTAAACAGTCACTAGCGCATGCAGCAGCAGCCTCCCCGGGTCCAGTAAGGCCTTTTTATTTAAGGGGCGCTGTAGGCCTACTTGCAATAAAATGAAGAGTAAAATACACAAATAACATTAAGACACATTAACGTAAAAAAAAAAAAAGATTGATTTTATTATAGTTATTTTCAAAGCTTTCAATGTACTCTCATTAAAACAAAGAACTTTAATAATGTTTACTAGTTCTAACAAATAAGTTTTTGCTCAAAACTAACTAAAGTTAAAAAATAATTTGTTTATAATTTCTGCACAGGGGAGACTTGGTCTTGTTTCAAAACAAAAGGAAATATATATCGGCATCGGCCAAAAATGATTTGAATATATATATATCGGTTATCGGCAAAAATCTATTATTGTGCATCCCAAAAATACAAATCTTCTGAGCACTAGTTTATATATATATATACACACACACACACACACACACACACACACACACAGGGTTCGTACAGATAAAGCAAAATGAAATTCCAGGACTTTCAAAGACTTTTCAAGCACTACTTTTTTTGGTTTTCAAGGACTAAAATCAGTGATCTCACTTATTAAACAATATCGTTATTATCTTTCAAATTCTAATAAATAAGCTAATAAAACAAAATGGTACAAATAAAGTGCAGCACAAGCATGCAATGACTGTGGCAATTTTAATATTTGAAAGGATGCTGTGGCAAAGTTATCACTTTCCTTATTCAAACGGATTTTTTTTCATGAACATATGATACAACCTGAAGAATGAAAGCTATATCATACATACACTTGTAAAATTATGAGCTATATCACGCTCATAGACGGGGGTGTGACAATACAGAGATGAGACAAAATACAGATACTTGGTTCACTGGAACAAGCCAATATTTGAATACTATTTTTAAGAAATTGTCAGTGACAAAATATTTATCTTTTTATCACAAAATCCAAAACAATGCAGTTATATTTTGAAATGTTTTAATTAATCTAGGGCCGTAACTAATACTTATTTTGGTAATCAAGTAACCTACTGATTATTTTGACAATTGATTAATCTGATATTTTTAGCAATAAAAATAGACCTTTAAAAATAGACAGGCTTTAATATGACTATATTTATATATAAAATAACAATGGGGCAATAATAATTGGTTCAAATAAAGTATCAAAACCAAGCAATTACATATTGTTAAAATACATAATGTAATATGCCTATACATAA
>NW_015553508.1:0-508 GCF_001515605.1 Sinocyclocheilus anshuiensis
TAGAGCTCAGAAACAGGTTTGCATCAAGCCACACGTCTGGGGAAGTGTTCAGAAAAAAAATCTGCTTCATTGAAAGGTCATAGAAGCATGTAGTCTCTGTTATCCTTAATGGAAGAAGTTTGAAACTACCAGGACTCTTCCAAGAGCTGGCCTCCTGACCAAACTGAGCAATTGATGGAGAAGGGCCTTGGTTAGACTGGTGACCAAGAAGATGATGGTCACTCTAGTTGAGCGCCCTGATCTTATATGCAGATAGGAGAAACTTAAATAAAGACAAACATCACTGCAACACTCCACAGGTCCGGTCTTTATGGTGGTGTGGCCAAACTCAATCCTCTCCTCATTGAAGACACATGAAAACCCACTTAGAATTTGCAACAAAGCACCTAAATAACTCTCAAATTGTGAGAAACAAGATTATCTGGTCTGATGAACCTCGGAGGAAACCAGGCACTGCTCATCACCTGCACAGTACCATCCCAACACTAAAGTGTGGCGGTAGCAGACT
>NW_015553508.1:1184-1631 GCF_001515605.1 Sinocyclocheilus anshuiensis
CACGCGCTAGGACCGCGGTTCAACTTAAATCTGACAACGCATCTGTAATATGGTTTGCTATAAATAACACGTAAAACAAACAGGGTTCGGCTAATGTATGTTTCTGTTGATGGATGCGCATTCTAGCTTTCCAATACATTACAACAACAGCGATGAAAAAAAAAGTGGACGAACCATTCACTCTTGTTCAATGCAAATGCCGTATGCTGGAATATGAGCATTTATTCCGTCATCACCCGGGTGTTGATAGCGCTCGCGCACAGGTGAGACCTGAACAGCACACGCTGATATCTGTGTTTAAGCTAAACTCGTTTAAGCTTTGCCAGTTTAAACATTTAAGGGCCAGAGGACGCGAGCTCGCATGCGCAGTGAGAAGATTTGTGCGTGCGCTCATCCGAAGCTCGCAAACCCGCGCCTCAGAACGTGCGCAAATATTAAGCTCTCTCT
>NW_015553509.1:0-1326 GCF_001515605.1 Sinocyclocheilus anshuiensis
TGTGTCTGTTCAAACATGAGGAGATGCGAAAGACGAATCAACGCGATAAGTCTGTCAACCGCCAATAAACATAAGAAGAAGAAGAAGAAGAAGAAGAAGACGAAGAAGAAATCAACGCGGTGTTCCTATAAATCCTGATAAAGCAGCGTTTATGAGCGCGGAGCTGCTTTGTGTACAGCCGTTACCGGGGAAACCGCATTATTTCAGGGCTCCTAAAGCGCCACCTCGTGGCAGAGAATGAATTTGCATTTCCAATAAGCCTTTCTTGCTGTAAAGCACCACCTCGTGGCAGAGAATGAATTTGCATTTCCAATAAGCCTTTCTTTGTAATTATGGTCAGATCAATGCAAATATCAACTCATGTTTTTACGCAGCAAACACAGAGTTGTAAATGAAAAAGAAGTTAATGTGCCTTCTAAATAAGTCTTAATTGTTTAGATTTTATTTAAGTCTATTTTAAATTGACAATTTATATGCTTGATTTATCCCTTTTCATAAAAATGGTCTAAAGGCTGAAATGCTGTTGTATAAGATTTTTGTGAAAACCTGTATCTGAACTGTAAATCATGTAATTTTATGGCTCAGTACTGTATGTTAAATCATAGAAAAAATATCTGCACACTGTTATTCTCCCTTTATTCAAAAAAGTTAAAAATAGCAACGTTTCGGTCAAAGACCTTCGTCAGGCAAACACGTCAGTACTGTATGTTACCACAGACATTGTTCAACCCCACTCATACCGTGTTCATTTTACTTGTGCAGCTCTTAAAATGGGTCATGAATTGCCTTAAATTTATTTTTTTAAATTCTGCAGATACCCTGTAACTACACTCTAAAAAATGCTGGGTTGTTTTAACCCAACGTTGGGTCAAATATGGACTAATCCAATTTTTGGGTTAAAAATGTAATTAAAAAATTTAACCCAACAGTTGGGTTAGTCCATATTTGACCCAAAGTTGGGTTAAAACAACCCAGCATTTTTTAGAGTGTATAGTGAAATAAAATTCCTTCCTTCATATTTGTTGATATTTGTGTATTGAAACTATTTTTGATTGGCATTTAATCTCCTATCTTAATCTCCTAATTAATTTTTGGGCTACCAAAATCTGAAGAGTACCTGCCCGAAGGGCTACCAGGGATTTTGAAATTTTGCGAGCCCTGGGCACATAAATGACAATCCCACATGTGGGACCATACCACTCAAAAGGTTAATAAGCATGAGATGTTTCACATTTATCAGAGAACTAAACCACAATTACTACATGCCGTCTCAGATCCAAATGAGAACTTGCGCTGTCTTATTTCAAAATTAGCAAAGTGTGAAAA
>NW_015553510.1:0-1670 GCF_001515605.1 Sinocyclocheilus anshuiensis
CACATGCGTAACCCAATTCACATGCATGAGAAATATTTCACGTGCCCGAAAAAAAAAATATATTCACAAAAACCGATTCACATGCACAAAATAAGAATATATATATTCATAAAATACGTTTCACAAATGCAAAACACAATTCACAGATGTACAAATGTGTACAAAATGTTTGAATGTTAAAAATTCACGAGTTTATCATGGGCTGTGAATGTGAATCGCCTTGGATTTGAGTTGAAAAAATCAGGAGTTTATCATGGGCTGTGAATGTGAATCACCTTGGATTTGTGTGTGAATTTTGAGACCTTTCTGGCAGCGAACTCCTCCCACGCGGCACACTCGTACTCTTTAGCCAATCAGATTTGACCCTGTCTGTCGGAACACTAGGAGGCGGTATGGAGCAGTCTAGCCTCATTGCCGCATGAAGACCAAAGCCGAGAAGAAGACGAACAAACGAGGTCGAGAGTGTAGATAGCAGTCTGGCTGACACTAGTTACGTAGATTGAACGACGGAGCTCGTTTAGGAATTTAACAGGAAACTTTTGGAAACGGATCATCATATTTATCGGAAAGTACAGGAGGTTGAGCACGACTGCTCCGTGAATGGATTGGAGGTAGGTAGGTGGGGGGAAATGGATTATAATGAAGATATGTACGAAGGAAGTGGAGGGGAAAGGAGGGGTCGGTTGAGTGATAAAAGGAATAAAAGAGTAAGAAGTGACAAGGGAGAGGAGTCTGAAAATGATGATGACAGAGGGGAAACTTTTCAGAAAGAAATAAAGAAGTATGAGGTCGTAATTAGGTTCAATGGAAAGAGTCAGGAGATCATGAAGAAAGTCAACCCATTTGTGTTAACCACAACTCTGGCAAATAAAATAGGAGAGATAGAGTTTGCGAAAATCCTTAATGATGGTAACTTACTGGTTAGATGTGCCGATGCAGGGCAAATGGAGAAAGCTCTAAAAATTAAGGAAATCGCAAAATGTAAGGTGGAAAGTATGGGAAGGGTGGGAATAAGGAAAAAAAGTGGAACGATAGGAGTGATTACAGGGGTATCAATGAGTGTAACAGTGGAGGAAATAAAGAGGAATATCAAGGGAGCAAAAGTTGTAAATGTTCAAAGAATGAAAGCAACAAGGGATGGAGTGGTAAAGGACAGTGAAACAGTGCTAATAGAGTTCGAAGAAGAGATAGTGCCAAAGAAAGTTTTTTTGGGTTTTATGAGTTACCCAGTGAGGGTGTACGTGCCAAAACCACTGAGATGTTTTAACTGCCAAAGGTTTGGTCACATTGCAAAAAACTGTAATAGGCAGAGAAGATGTGCAAGGTGTGGAGGGGACCATGAATATGGAAAATGTGGGTCAGGGGTACCACCAAGGTGTTGTAACTGTGGTGGTGACCACAATGTGGCTTTTAGTGGATGTGAAGTAATGAGACGAGAGACGAATATCCAAAAGATAAGAGTGGAAAAAAGAATCACATATGCTGAAGCTGTCAAGGTATCAGGGGAAAAGAATAATAAAGAGCAAAAAGTGGATACGGAAACACTGGTGCAACAGCAAGGTAATTTTGAAGGAGTCTTTGTGAAAAAAATAGATTTGGTAACATTCATAGCAGGTGTGATAAACAGTACAGCGGAGGTTAAATCCAAAAATGAGAAAATCCAGTTGGTG
>NW_015553511.1:0-1797 GCF_001515605.1 Sinocyclocheilus anshuiensis
TAGAGAACAACCGCTGGGTCCATGTGATGCGCTGATAACACCACCCGAGCCTTCATCAGACTTCGACCTGAAGGAGCCTCGCCTAAGGGAAGTGGAGGAAGTGGTGAGGAGAGCAAGATCGAGCTCAGCACCAGGCCCAAGTGGAGTGCCCTACAAGGTGTATAAGAACTGCCCAAAGCTACTACATCGGCTTTGGAGGGTCCTGAAGGCGATCTGGAGGAGAGGGAAGATCGCCCAGCCATGGAGGTATGCTGAGGGAGTGTGTATACCAAAAGAGGAGAAGTCTGAGAATATCGACCAGTTTCGGGTTATCTCCTTGCTCAGTGTGGAGAGCAAAATCTTCTTTAGCATCGTGGCTAAGAGGCTCTCCAACTTCCTGTTGAGCAATAAGTACATCGACACGTCTGTGCAAAAGGGAGGTATACCAGGAGTTCCAGGTTGTCTGGAACACACGGGCGTGGTAACCTAGCTCATTAGGGAAGCGAGAGAAGGTAGAGGGGACCTGGCAGTACTGTGGCTGGACCTCACCAACGCCTATGGCTCAATACCCCACATGCTGGTGAAGGTCGCACTGGAGAAACACCATGTACCGCAGAAGGTGAAAGATCTCATCCTGGACTATTACAGCAAGTTCAGCTTGAGAGTCACTACTGGCCAGCTAACATCTGACTGGCACCAGCTGGAGGTGGGGATAATCACTGGCTGCACCATCTCAGTGACCCTATTTGCGCTGGCGATGAATATGCTGGTCAAGGCAGCTGAAACAGAGTGCAGAGGTCCCCTCGGTAAGTCCGAAGTAAGGCAACTGCCCATAAGAGCCTTCATGGACGACCTCACAGTGACAGCAACGGCGGTACCAGGAGCCAGGTGGATTCTTCAGGGGCTGGAGAGACTCATGACATGGGCACGCATGAGCTTCAAACCTGCAAAGTCCAGGTCCTTGGTTCTAAAGAAGGGGAAGGTTACAGACAGATTCCGCTTCAGGCTGGGAGAATACCAGATCCCGTCAGTCACTGAGAGTCCGGTGAAGAGCCTTGGGAAGGTCTTCAACTGTAGACTGAGTGACAGAGACTCCATCAAGGCAGCTGGTGCTGACCTGGAGGGATGGTTGAGAACAGTTGATAATTCTGGGCTCCCTGGAAGATTCAAGGCCTGGGTCTACCAGCATGGAATCCTCCCAAGAATCCTCGGCCTCTGCTTATCTATGAGGTTCCCATGACTGTGGTAGAAGGTTTTGAGCAAAAGGTGAGCAGCTATCTACGTAGATGGCTGGGTCTACCGCGTAGCCTAAGTAACATCGGGCAATATGGGAAAACCAACAAGCTCAAGCTCCCTTTTACCTTTTAGCTCAGTCAGGGAGGAGTTCATCGTAGCACGGGCACGGGAACATCTGCAGTACTCTGGATCCAGAGATGCCAAAGTGTCCGGCGCAGGGATTGTTGTGAGGACAGGAAGGAAGTGGAGGGCAGCCGAGGCAGTCCAGCAAGCAGAGACTCAGCTGAAGCACAAGGCCATCCTTGGAACAGTGGCGCAAAGCAGAGCTGGACTTGGGAGCCTAAGAGCGACCCGATATGACTCTGCCGGCGGAAAGGAGAGGCAGAGGCTGGTACAGGAGGAGGTGTGAGCTTCAGTCGAGGAAGAGCGAACCAGCAGAGCAGTGGTCATGCGGCAGCAGGGCACCTGGATGAAGTGGGAGCAGGTGATGGAGCGGAGTATCACTTGGAAGGACATCTGGAAGTGGAACCCCCAGATAATCAAGTTCTTGATTCAGGGGGTCTATGATGTCCTCCCATGTCC
>NW_015553512.1:0-623 GCF_001515605.1 Sinocyclocheilus anshuiensis
CACAGTGTGTTCACAATGTAATAAATTTCTCATACAATAACCTATAACATTGTGAATTTTTTTTATTAAATTAATCAATTATTATTATATTATGAGCTCAAGGTTTTATTACGTTTTGAGAAAATTATTACATTATGAACATTTTATTACAATAATAATGCAATACTTATTACATTATGTGCAATTTTTACATTATGTGCAGTTATTACACTGAGTTGCTACAATCACAGAAACAATGCACTTATTGTGTACATACATGTTTTTACATTGTACTTATATTTTTAAAAATACCTATATGTAGTTACATCTGAAATTAATTTCTGTAATCATATTTATAATTACACTGTTGACCCATCCCTTACACCTTAACTCACCCTTAAACCTACCCATACCACCAAACCTGTTTCTAACCTTACCCCTATCCCACCTCAATATCAGCAAACGTGTTTTGCAATACAATATGAACACAATAAGTACGGAGGGCTGTCGACTAACCGATCAGACATCATCATTGCAATTGCAACTAGTTACTGCTAGCATTGAGTTTCTTCAGGAAAAAGTGTACATCACAGAAAGATTTTTTGAAGGTCACACATCATCATTGGAATTGAACCAATGAATTG
>NW_015553513.1:0-468 GCF_001515605.1 Sinocyclocheilus anshuiensis
CAAGATTGAAAAAATGAAACTGTACAACTGTTCACTTGATAAAAATATGAAAAATAAACCTCTGCAATTTCATAGAAAAAAAATTCAAGTGTACAGTTGTACAGTTTCATTTTTTTTGCATCTTGAAATAAATATTTCTGACTTCTGTATCCCTCTGTGTTGTGTTTGTTTATTTTTTTTCTGTTAGGAAGATAACTGAGTCTTTACATCTCCTTTGTAATAGATATGCTTATAAAACAAAATCAAGGCATTTATAGCTGTATTTATAAACTGCTTACTAATGACTATTAATGTTGGGACAATGCTTTAGAAAGGATGAACTGACTATTTACTAATGCTTACCTAATGATTCATAGTGTGCAGTTATTACAAAGTGTTACCAAATGATGCTGTCCGTGCCCTACAAATTAACTAGTTATAGAATTTTTTTTTGTCCCTAAAACTGACAGAAAAGGATAAGGCCTAAGA
>NW_015553514.1:0-161 GCF_001515605.1 Sinocyclocheilus anshuiensis
AAGTTGGCTTGTCAACCGCCATAAAATCGTACAAGAAGAAGGAGGATCGAACGCAACTGTTTTGAACGAGCGCACTTTTTTAACAACCAAAACGTTTTGTTGTCTGTTGCGGAAGTACAGACATTCCTCTCGTTTATAGCAGAGGAGCGGATCGAGCAAGA
>NW_015553514.1:353-596 GCF_001515605.1 Sinocyclocheilus anshuiensis
GCGGAGCCGTACCGAGCCGAGTTGTACCACGCAGTGGAAAAGCGCCAATAGACTACCGTTGCACTCACGTCTCGCACAAGAGAGCCGTATGTTTAGAAAGCTATGTAAAATTAATGTAAGTTCAAATAAAAAAAAACTTGTCTCAAGATTTTATGGCGGGTTTCCCCATTCCACTGCATCTCAAGCTTTTAAATGAAGAAAGTACTCTTTTCCACTGCGTGGTACGACTCGGCTCGGTACGGC
>NW_015553515.1:0-1785 GCF_001515605.1 Sinocyclocheilus anshuiensis
ATAAACATGGGATTTCACATTTTCACTCTCTCAAACTCATTCTTTTGAGTTTCATTCAAACTTTATTTCTGCAACTTGTGTGAATGTGCTCAATATAGGCATGTGTTTATGTGTTAGATTAGTTTACATGTCTTTTTGATTTATCCAATAAAGTCTTACGTACATTGAAAAGATAAGTATCTTTTGTTTTGTGCTTACAAGTTAATGTCTTAAACTGCCGATCTTGTTACCATGCTAATAAAGTGTTTTTACTATATTGTGGATTGATGTTATACAGCTCGATCAATGAATCGCTGACCGACTGATCAGCCGTAAAACAGTGATTCTGACCAAATTCCCTATAAATATCATAAATAATTCCCTTTGAGCTAAATTGGTCTGTTTCCTTTGCAACAACTTGTTTTCCATTTTGATTTCCTTTTGATTCTGCTTGCATCTTAATTAATGTATTAATTTAAAGCCATTTGCTTTTTGAGCTTTCCATGTTTTAATTTTCTCACTAGAGCTTTAAATGCCTAATAAATTATTAGGCGAGCAGTTCACGGTATTTCTCATATTTACACAATCATCAAACAGTTTATACAGTTTGAGCAACATTTTAAGTTGTAATTTCTGTATTGTTTTCATCAGGTTCAGAGCTTGTCTTTTCTAGTGTCTTCACGTTTAGTGCAGCAGCAGCGAGCATGTAAGGAAATTATATTAAATTTGACTGAACAATGACTAGCCATTGGCTATTGAATTGTTCGATTTTGGCTGAGAATCGAACTGTTGCTGAAGCGAATGCTGCTAGTGTAACTGTTCTGTTTGCCATTAGCGAGGAACCTCACGACATGAAACACCATTATTAGAGCATTCCTGATCACTGAGAAAAACCTGGGCTTTCCACTGCAGCTTCTGCTCTCTGTTAAGAGCACTAGTGTGTGCAGGAGTGGAAAAGCTTTGCATTCTGTTATTTTGGTCATGGGTTGGGGATTTGAAGGTGCAGACATTGATAAATACACTCTACTCATCTCCAGTGCAGATTCTGGGTATATACTCATTACTCATGCCATCCATTTGATTCCTGATCTTAGAGAAGAGCAGGTAGATACTCATTACACTCATATCATGCATTTGATTCCTGATCTTAGAGAAGAGCAGAGCATTGAACTAAAATCCTCTGAGCAGATCACTGAGGTAGAGTTTATCATGAGTCTGATGGAGAACGCTTGAGGAAAACTGTATTTCACACAGTTCATCCTCTGGGATCAAGAGGAAGCAGATAAGATTCTGTTGTTCTGAATTATTTTCATCAGCTTTGTCTCGGATCATCTCTCCAGATCTTCAAGTAGTAAAGCTTTATCCTTCACCATCAGGTCAGCAGACCGTCCATCATGTGAAAGAGATGCTACTCCACACTGGAGATCTTATGAGAAACTGAGTGTTCAGGAGAGAAACTGAAGGACATTCTCCTGCAGAACAAGCTCACCTGTGCAGACGCCATACTCCTACATCTATACCTGCGTCTGGAAGGTGTTGTCTTCAGGAATGAGTGAAGAGCCTGCCGTCATCCTCCATAAGCTTCTTCAGTCCAAAGATAAACACCAGCTGATGGAGACATTGATCCGATGTGATGGAAACAGAATTTGTGTTAAAATAAGACCAGTGTGTATTAATCAAACTGTGCTGAGGAGTTCATGTGTTCTCCATAAGGTCCTCCTGACGTGGCTGATATTCACTCCAGGAAAACCCATCTGATGTTTCAGCCAGATCCCATCCATCTTCACAGACTGAACCCCACTCTCC
>NW_015553516.1:0-113 GCF_001515605.1 Sinocyclocheilus anshuiensis
TTCAGGACGTCCCAGAGTGTCCAGCAAGCGCCAGGACCGTCTCCTGAGGAGTCAAGCTATGGAATCGTGTCACCAGCAGTGCAGAGCTTGCTCAGGAATGGCAGCAGGTTGGT
>NW_015553516.1:321-623 GCF_001515605.1 Sinocyclocheilus anshuiensis
AGCAAAGTTATTTTCTCTGATGAAGCTCCCTTCTGACTGTTTGGGACATCTGGAAAATCGATTGTTCGGAGAAGAAAAGGTGAACGCTACTATGAGTCCTTTGTTGTGCCAACAGTGAAGCATCCTGAGACCATCCATGTGTGGGGTTGCTTTTCAACCAAGGGAGAGGGCTCTCTCATAATTCTGCCCCAAAACACTGGCATGAATAAAGAATGGTATCAAAATGTCTTGCAAGAGCGACTTCTTCCAACGATCCATGAGCAATTTGGTGATGATCCGTGCATTTTCCAGCATGATGGAGC
>NW_015553516.1:1203-1636 GCF_001515605.1 Sinocyclocheilus anshuiensis
AATAATCTACAAATACTGAAGCAGCAAACTTTGCAAAACACAACATTTATGTCACTGCCAAAACTTTTGGCCACGATGTATACAGGTGCATCTCATCATCATCATGAAAAAGTTCATTTTTTTGTAACTTATTTCAAAAAGTGAAACTTTCATATATTCTAGATTAATTAAATGTAAAGTAAAACATTTCAAAAGTTTTTTTGTTTTAAAGGGGTCATATGATGTAGCTAAAAAGAACATTATTTTGTGTATTTGCGGTTTAAGGTTTAAAAAAAACATTATTTTCCACATACTGTACATTATTGTTTCTCCTCTATGCCCCGCCTTTCTGAAACGTGCCGATTTTTACAAAGCTCATCGATCTGAAAAGTGAGGTGTGCTCTGATTGGCCAGCTATCCAGTGCGTTGTGATTGGCCGAATACCTCAAGCATG
>NW_015553516.1:2032-2190 GCF_001515605.1 Sinocyclocheilus anshuiensis
CTCTTGTGGAAGGCCAAACAAAGTAGTTTCGCTTTCACAATGAAAAAGCATCACACACCGCGGCCTAGAGTGAGCCGTGGCTTAGAGTATGCGAATTTGAAGTATTTCCTCAATAACCAGCACGGATCAGCTCCAGGCATGACGAAGCGGATATCGTC
>NW_015553517.1:0-570 GCF_001515605.1 Sinocyclocheilus anshuiensis
TCTGAAAATGTAATTGTTGCATGTCCAATTATTTAGTTGTATTATGATTTATCCATATCGGGGTGTACTTTCTCCCAAGTGGCATAGTTAAGACGTATGGGGTTTTGACAGTGGAACTTTTATTAACATTAGAAATTGTGTAAAATCCAGCATCCTGTTCAGACCCTATTATATAGTACATACAAACAGTATTAATTTTATTTAACAAGAACGGTTATTATGTGACTATACCTTGAAACCGATAATGGTGTATTTTGATAATTGATGATAATAATGCTCCGCTCTCTTCCATGTTCAGTTCTTCATGTCTGAAGTAGCGGCGCGTGTAATCAGTGTAGGTCACAGCGCCCTCTGTCGGTGAAAAATAATCACTACATGATTGTTCTGGTAACCAGCAACTTTCCAGAGATAAACTACATGATTGCTCTGGTAACCAGCAACTTTCCAGAGATAAAACTTTTCATTTCTGTGTGTTTCGAAGTGTTTTAATTTTACACTGTTGTAGCGAATCAGCTCATGGGGAAATATGAATAATTAATCATAACTAGTTATAATTAATTATAAATATTT
>NW_015553517.1:676-1000 GCF_001515605.1 Sinocyclocheilus anshuiensis
GAACGTTAATTTCCTGGTTAAGGGAAATAACTTTCTTACTGTACAATTCTACAAAGAGCTTGTAGCATAAATCTGCATGATTAAGTGACTCCAGTTATGAGCAAACAATGAACAACGTCAAGTGTGATACAAGTAAGACTTTATTAACTACATAAACACTTAAACTAGTCTAAACATACTACATAAACACTTAAACTGGTCTAACGTACACATACAAACACACACACACATACGGTTGGTATAGGCAAGGGTTAAAGCTTAAGCAGTAAAGAGGAAATAAGGAATGAAGTTATGGAACCATTTGCATATTCTGCAGATTTACAC
>NW_015553517.1:1455-1691 GCF_001515605.1 Sinocyclocheilus anshuiensis
GGAATCCCAAGCGGGAGGTTGCAATTACTGGAGGGTTTTACGACCCTTTGTCTCTAAGCATGGTATTTCGCATATGTAATTTGCTTGGGTGTTGATGAAAGATTACTGAAGGTTCTTAGAACACTAATATGTTGCATAGGTATAAACATACAATATACACTCTCAATTAGATCAATTAGATCTGAATTCAAAGAGACCAAACATGGCAGGATTACATATAGGCAGGATGACAGGAA
>NW_015553518.1:0-498 GCF_001515605.1 Sinocyclocheilus anshuiensis
ATCTTATTTATTTGTTGTTTTATCACTTTTATTTAATCTAAAAATTTTGGCTCATTTAATTCAATATGCTTTTGCTCCAATGTCTTTAGTGTATTTGTTAAATCAGCCAGTAACTTCTGTTTTTCTTTCTTTTTTCTTGAGGACCACTTTAGGAGCTTTCCTCTCAGCACCGCTTTAGCCGCATCCCATATTACACATGGTGACACATCCTCATTATTATTAAATTCAATGTCGTCCCTAATTTCTTTTTTAATATATTCTTCACATTGGTGATCATTTAGAAGACTAGTATTTAATCTCCAAACAGTGTTCTTAGATTGAACATCAAGATGAAGTCTCAAGCACACTCCTGCATGATCGGAAACATCTTTAGCTCCTATTTCACAACCTACAATCCTGTGCCTCTCTTGAGTGAAACATAAACAAACAGTCAACCCTAGAATAGACCATGTAAGGATGGGAGAAGAAGGTGTATTGTCTTGCAGATGGGTGGAGCTC
>NW_015553519.1:0-803 GCF_001515605.1 Sinocyclocheilus anshuiensis
ACCATGAATATGGACAGTGTGAGCAAGGGGCACATTTAAAGTGCTATAACTGTGGAGGCGAGCACAGTGCTGGCGTCGGGGGATGTGAGGTACATAGGAACGCTGTAAAAATTCAGAATGTCAGGATGCAAGAGGGAATATCGTATGCCGAGGCTGTTAAAAAGGTGAAACAGACCGAAGTTGGGCAAGGAAATGGTACAACGGTCCTAATGAACAAGAATAGTAGGCCATCTTCGCAACACAAATTAAATGAAGACTTTCTAAAAGTTGGAAAAGTTGAGTTCATGACTTTTCTAGCTGAGGTAATAAACTGTGCTGCACAAACTGAAAGCAGAACTGAGAGGATAAAAATCATAATCAAGGCAGCTGAAAAACATCTTCAGATTGAGGGAATCACTTTGGAACAAGTCAATGAAAAACTTAAGGGTCAAATAGCAGATACACAGGCATCATATGGAGGCTCTTAATGGTAATATCAGTTCTACAGTGGAATGCAAGGAGCTTAATCGCTAATGGGCAAGAATTTAAAAAGGTGATAGATGATAAAGAATTCAAACCACACGTAATATGCATTCAAGAGACATGGTTGAAATCACATTTAGATTTTGTAATACAAGGTTATATAACTATTCGAAGAGATAGACAGACAGGTAATGGTGGAGGGGTGGCAATATTTGTTAAAAATGAAATTTCACATAGAATTATAGAAGTGAGTGATGAATATGAATCAATCATAGTAGAGGTGTTTTTAAGATGACTGTATCACGGTGATTAATTTTTATAATCCTTGCAATAGACTTAGT
>NW_015553520.1:0-1571 GCF_001515605.1 Sinocyclocheilus anshuiensis
CTGGCCTACCTGCTTGCCCAAGTACGTAACAACTCCTTTTGCGAACTCACATTGGGTGGGGTTTAGTGTCAAGGAAGCTGCGGCCAGGTGTTGGAAAACCTTTTCGATGGTCTTTAGGTGGTCTGTCCAGCTATCCGAGTACATTACAATATCATCCAGATACACGTCACTGTTTGGCACACCTGACAATATCTGATGCATCATGCGCTGAAACGTAGCAGGCGCATTTCGCATCCCAAAAGCTACGACTCTGTATTGCAGAACACTATCAGGGGTGACGAATGCGGAAACTTCAGAGGCACGTTGGGTGAGGGGCACTTGCCAGTAGCCTTTTAGCAGATCTAATTTGGTAACATATTTCGCTAAACCAACTCTATCTACACAGTCTTCCATTCTAGGAAGGGGGAAAGAATCAGGTTTTGTTACGCTGTTGACCTTCCGATAATCAGTGCAAAACCGGAAGGTATTATCAGGCTTTGGAACAAGCAAGCAGGGGAAGCTCCACGGGCTCTGGCTGGGCGTAGCAATTCCATGATGCAGCATATACATTCAAATGTTTGTAAGCAACTCAAAAAAAGCACAAATGTCAGGGCATGTCAAAACTTTTCCAGGCCCCAAAACACCCTCGGACCCCAGAGGGTTAAGGATGTTGTTTTATGGGGGCAGCATCACCAACATCAATGTCGTGAACACACACAGTAGTTCTACCTGGCACGTCCCTAAACAGGGTAGGAAAGGCATACAGTAATTCAATTACATCTTTAGACTGTTCATCAGTCAGATAAGAAAGGAAATGTGAAAGATTTTGCAGAATAGCAGAATTCTTCAGACGAGTAGTGGAAACTGGAACATCACTGTTCATCAAGCCATCCTCCTCTAAGGAGTAATTTGCCACTACACCCATAGTGGCAATAGAGGCAGGCAACGGAGAACACTCTGTTCTGCAGTCACTTCAGAGTGAGGTCTGTCTACATAGCTTTTAAGCCTATTTACATGACACACTTGGCTCTTACATTTCCTGTCAGGAGTAGCAATAAGAAAGTTGGTCTCATTTAACTTCCTTTCAACCAGGTATGGCCCAGAGAATTTTGCATGTGAAATAGAACCGGGGTTTGGAAGTAGAACCAACACGGGATCGCCAGTGCGAAAGTCTCTATATGCAGCCCTCTTGTCAAAATGCGCCTTCATCTTAGTTTGAGCGGTGGAAAGATGAAGTTTGGCAAGACTTTGGGCTTTGTGCAACCTCTCACGGATAGAAGTGACATAAACATCGACAGGAACGGATTTAGAACTTTGGTTCAGCAATTGTTCACTTAACAACTTTAGAGGGCCACGAACTGTATCGCCAAACACCAGTTCAGAGGGGCTAAAGCCAAGGGACTCTTGCACCGACTCTCTTATCGCAAACATCAGGAAAGGAAGACCCTCGACCCAATCCTTCCCAGTTTCCACACAATAACGACGCAGCAGGTTTTTCAAGGTTTGATGAAACCTTTCGAGTGCCCCTTGGGACTCGGGGTGATATACAGTAGACATTCGGTGACTTATGCCAAGTGTTTCGAGAGCCTGTT
>NW_015553521.1:0-518 GCF_001515605.1 Sinocyclocheilus anshuiensis
AATTGAAGGGGGTCTGAATACTTTCCGTACCCACTGTACTTTGGAAAATCTGCAAAATGTTAATTATTTAACCAGAATACGAGGGATCATACAAAATGCATGTTATTTTTTATTTAGTACTGACCTGAATAAGATATTTCACACAAAAGACGTTTACATATAGTCCACAAGAGAAATAATGTAATAGTTAATATAATAATAATAGTTGAATTTATAAAAATGACCCCATTCAAAAGTTTACATCCCCTTGATTCTTAATACTGTGTTGTTAGCGGAATGATCCACAGCTGTGTTTTCTTGTTTAGTGATAATTGTTCATGAGTCCCTTGTTTGTCCTGAACAGTTAAACTGCCTGCTGTTCTTCAGACAAATCCCAATGGTAGTGTAAAAAACACCCTTTCTACCCTGTCAAAATCAGCTCTGTTTTCAGCACGCCGTTTGAGTCCATGCTGCTTTAAATGCTAATGAGCTCTGCACTTGTTGCATCCAGTGGGGACATAATTACGGATTATAATGAC
>NW_015553522.1:0-309 GCF_001515605.1 Sinocyclocheilus anshuiensis
AGAAACATCAAGAATCAGTGTATGAATCTCAACAATGGTGACAATAAAAAGCGTCATGCTGCAATGCATGCTGGGTACATAGTCTCTGTGCAGTGAGTGCACTTTGACCTCACATTAGTATGAGCGCACATTGAGGGCACTGTAAGGTTACACTTTTACCTCACTGTGACCTCACATTGTGACCTCATCACGAGTATCGTGGCAGCTCATGGTGACATCACTGGCTACGTTTACATGCAACCAAATAATCAATTTGTAATCGGATTGACGGCTCAATCGCACAAAAAAACCTTCATGAAAACAGCTTAA
>NW_015553522.1:417-525 GCF_001515605.1 Sinocyclocheilus anshuiensis
TAGCTCAATTCAGCTGTTCTGAAACCGAAAGCTCAGAGTTTCCCATTTCAGAGCAAGTCAACCCAGAGTTCAAGTTTTAACTCAGAGTTGGTTGAACCTCCTTATTGA
>NW_015553523.1:0-686 GCF_001515605.1 Sinocyclocheilus anshuiensis
GTGGTTAGGAGATGTGTGCGCTTTTTCATTTAGCTTAATCTTTGCCTTTAAGTGCAATTAAATATTCTCAGGAGACCCACTGACCCCCAGACGTCGCACCTTATGAATACCTCACGTGTGTTGTTTCATTCAAGTGTAGTTCACAACTCCGAAAATCAGTGGGTATCCAAAGAATGCGTATCATGTTGACATGGGTTGCATTTGGAAAGTCTTTTCTCATATCTGTAGCTGCCATATGCCCTGACAAGTTGTTGTTTAAACAAACTTTTTAAATGAACCAGAAAGTTATGAGTGCAAAGGTCAGGCTCCTGCTAGTGTCATCAGCTCTCTCTTCAAAGACTGTTCATGTGACCAGCAGACAAACCGTTACATCAACATATGGTAACTTTCTACATATATTTTGAGGTTACATCAACATATGGAAACTTTCTACATATATTTTGAGTAGATAACGTACTCGGTTACTAACGTAACCTCGGTTCACTGAGATACGGGAACGAGTACTGCATCTTGCTAGACGCATATGGGAAAAAAGCCTTTTTTCTCCTGAACTGAAGCCTATTCATTCACACAGTGAAACTGCACGGCCATTGGTTCGTGCAGAGCTTAAAAAACGAATCAATGGCTCGGCAGCGGAGCTGCACGAGCCTATGGCGACGAAGCCCGCCAAAGCCCGCCAGAATGGG
>NW_015553523.1:836-995 GCF_001515605.1 Sinocyclocheilus anshuiensis
TACTCGTTCCCGTATCTCAGGGAACCGAGGTTACGTTAGTAACCGAGTACGTTCCCTTTCGATACTTCACTCGCTAGACACATATGGGAACAGTCCAATCACGCCGTGCTAATATAGTGGAACGACTAAGGTATAACTTCCATAAGCAACCAATGCTTA
>NW_015553524.1:0-538 GCF_001515605.1 Sinocyclocheilus anshuiensis
TGCGTGGCCAGCGGGCTGGAGATAGCCCCGGCTGACGGGCTTGACTTCGGCCCGGTCAGCGGGCTGGAGAAAGCCCTGGCTGGCGCTTGACAACGGCGCGGCCGGCACACTTCACAGAAGGGCGGTCTTCGTACTGAGGAGACAAACAGGAGAAAAAGGAAAACCAAAACCAAAACACGGAAGAAGGAGCGCCGCTTACTGCTTTGGTCAGTCGTTCTGTCACGGTTCCACACACACGGGGAACGAAGGAGTGAGGAGACACAGAGTAAAGTAACTCAAAAGGGTTTATTGAACAAAGGCTTGGGATAACAGGACTCGACACATCAGGATGACGTTTAACGACTGACAAAGTACAAGAACTAGAACACACTTTAAATACACAGGAACTGATGAGGGGAAGACAAGGGACACCTGGAACTAATAAGACAATCAACATAGGAAACACCTGGGAACAAAGAATTCAAAACACGAGACAGAGAAACTGGAAGACGGAGCACATAGGGAGCAAAGACACACACAAAACCTGGACAAGAGTCTG
>NW_015553524.1:670-931 GCF_001515605.1 Sinocyclocheilus anshuiensis
ATTTAAAAGACTTTATCCATACTGTTGTTATTGACAACAAAATTACACTTCTACACATCTACAACTTATCTCTTATTTTTATGGTATGGTTTCTGGCAATGCAGCGTCATCATATAAGTAGGCATGTTCACTGAAAAAAAAACAATTATTTAAACTTTATTATTTTAAATAGGCCTACTAATTTCTGGAAGGCATCGTAATTGCAAATATGAGAGAAATTTTCAAAATTGCAGAGAAGCAAGCTTACTGAAAACAAAAGAA
>NW_015553525.1:0-151 GCF_001515605.1 Sinocyclocheilus anshuiensis
TGTTTGCCTATAAAAAGAGAAAAACATATGCAAGGGGGAAAAAAACTTTAAAGTGGTTCAAATATTGACTTATCGTAAGATATAGTTTATACTCTTTATTTGGTACAGAAATGCAAAACTTACCCCTCATCCAGTCTCAGACTCACAGACA
>NW_015553525.1:451-596 GCF_001515605.1 Sinocyclocheilus anshuiensis
TACTTTAATAACCTGAGTTGCCTAAAAAAAATATTAAGATGGTGATCATCACTGTAATGTGCTCAGTCATAGCCTACAAACAGGGGCGGTTCTTGGGGGAGGGCCAGTGCCCCCCTGCCAACAAGCTTGGCCCCCCCTTTGGCCC
>NW_015553526.1:0-874 GCF_001515605.1 Sinocyclocheilus anshuiensis
AGTTCAACAATTACATATCAAATTAAATCAAACACAATATAATCAGGTATAAAGGAGGAAAGAAAAAAAACAAACAAAAAAAACAAGATCACCGATATAATACTTCCAAATCTGAATACTTATTACAAAAAAGGTACCAGGTCTAATTCCCCATTTAAGCCTGGAAGTTTAGTTGCTTTCAGTGTATAGATCCAAAAAGACTCTCTCTGTAAAAGCCTATTGACCCTATCACCTCCTCTTATTGACCTGGGGACATGTTCTATTCCGATTATCTTCAATGTACTTGGGCTACCATGATTTTTCTCTTTATAATGAAGGGCCATAGGATACAAAGGGTTACAAACTCGAATGGCATTCTTATGTTCTGCTAATCTGATCTTTAATTTCCTTGTAGTCATCCCTATATAGAAACAACCACATGGACACTCTAACCGATACACTACAAATGAGGTACTGCAATTAATAAAGGATTTAACTTTAAATTCAATTTGTGAAGTTACATCTTTAAACATATTTGTCTTGACCATATTGTCACAGTGATTGCAATTGCCACATCTGTAATTTCCTGCACTCGGACATAACCAGGTACTTAATTTCTTAGAGGAAAGATTAAAAATTTTTAAAGAAGGCAATGGTGTATTACATACTACTATTTTTAGAAAGGAAACAGATAGAAATACTATTTTAAGAGCAGATAGTTTTCACCCTCCATGGTTGATTGACATTATTCCTTTAGGACAGTTTCAGAGGTTAAAAAGAATCTGTGACAAGGAAGATGATTCTGATTTCAAGGCTCAAGAAATGATTCAAAGATTTCAGGAACGAGGGCACAAAAACAGGGTGATCAACAAGGCATTTAATAAAGCAAGAAACA
>NW_015553527.1:0-564 GCF_001515605.1 Sinocyclocheilus anshuiensis
CCGTGCTTCACTGAAAGATACACATGACAATCGCAGCTTCTGCCTTATCGTGATTTCATTTCGATTTATCGTGCAGCCCTAACAAACAGGACCGTTTTAACCATTGGGCTAGGCGGGGCTAAAGCCCCGGGGCCCGAGCAAGGAGGGGACCCGTGATTGGCTGTGGAGTAGATTGACTGGAGCGCCAATCGCCAAAGCCACCAATCCACACAGATTTTAGGTTAGTTTGATTATTAACTGGATTTATATTGTTTTTGTGTTTGAACAAACTATATTAATTTAAGGGTTGGGAGATAATCCGGTAGAAATATATCAATCATTGATTGAAGCGCGTCATGATGTAGTCTAAGCTTATCATTTCAAGGCGTTTTAAGCAGGTTTTAAAACAAATGGTTTATACTGTTCATGGACATTACGCTGCGGGGCAGAATTCATTCGTGCGTTAAAACGGTTTCTACCTGATACACCTGCTCGTATTACTGACTAAACCAATAAGTAAAAATGTCAGCAATTCTAAAGGAGAGGGGCTCAAAAAAACGAAAAACTTCAAATACAAACAACATA
>NW_015553528.1:0-457 GCF_001515605.1 Sinocyclocheilus anshuiensis
TTGTCAGTTTACTTTATTTTGCTATCCTCACTTTACATAAATGAATTATAGTGTCCTGCATCCACTAGTAAAAAAAAAAAAAAAATGATATCTGGTCTCTGAATAATTTTTGGTTTGACTTTATATCCTTCGGTTATTTTCACACTTAATTATGGCCATTAAAATTTATTTTACAAGTTTTTGTCACTTTCACTGTTAATTTTTTTGCTCTGTGGTACATCATCTTTAATTTAATAGCATTAGAGCTGCTCCATTGCAGCGGCTTAGTACTGTAATCACGCGCTTTGCTTTAATAATGCAGGGAACCACTCGCTATAAATCTCCTAACTGTGATATTTTCATAAATAGAAGTCGCGTTTTTTTAATCTGAAACGTGCAGCGATTTCTTTTCTATATTCCAACATATAATTCTGAAACACTCATGAAGCAAGCAAAACACGCGCAACGCATGCACGTA
>NW_015553529.1:0-926 GCF_001515605.1 Sinocyclocheilus anshuiensis
CACAAAATAATGATCTTTAAAAACGCATCATATGACCCCTTTAATGCAATACCAGCCAAATAGTGAGCCATTTTAAACTTACATGTTATAAATGCTTAACAAATATATTTATTAATACTTATTTCACTCAAAACCAGATTCCTGATTTTATTCATGATATATTTATAAATACTTATTTCACTCAAAACCAGATTCCTGATTTATTTCATGATGCAGCAAAAATGTATTATTATAGCAAGACTGAAGGGTGTTGTATTTATGGTTTTCTCATTTATATATCATGACTCATGTCACTTTTCTTACAATGTTTCTTACCAGAATCTACTCTGTACCTTACCCATGATTCTCCGCAAAAGTTAATGATGCCTATCCACAGCAATGATTAGAAACCAATATTTTTTTTTATCAGGATGAAATTATTAAATCTTGATTTTTATTTTGGGGAAAAAATAATAAAAGCACACACATGACTTGATGAGATATTAATATTGAAAATTATAATTCCAATATTATCTGTGAACCTTAATGTAATGAGCCATTTATTAATGATTTATAAACGTTAATAACTTGTGAAAGTGAACCTTAATGTAAAGTAAACATCTGTGAACCAGTTATTAATGAGTTATAAATGTTAATAACATCTAAAAATGAACCTTAATGTAAAGTGATCACCTGTGAACCATTTATTAATGATCTATAAATGTTAGTAACCTGTGAAAGTGAACCTTAATGTAAAGTGAACACCTGTGAACCATTTATTAATGAGCTATAAACATTAATAACCTGCAAAAGTGAACCTTAATGTAAAGTGATCACCTGTGAACCATTTATTAATGATCTATAAATGTTAGTAACCTGTGAAAGTGAACCTTAACATAACCTGAACACCTGTGAACCATTTATTAATGATCTATAAACGTTAGTAA
>NW_015553530.1:0-6926 GCF_001515605.1 Sinocyclocheilus anshuiensis
GAGGGGCGAGGGGGGAAGGGATGCATTGGGGGAGGGAGAGGAGTGAGAGGTTGGGAGGTAAGAGGAGAAATCTACTTCTTCCGTCATCCAGTCACTAAGACCATTACCTATGGGGAAAACAGAGGACAACATGTTAATCACTGGCCTAGAGATCCAATGTAGCACAATTATTTAAACCAAATAAACAACTATACCAGCAGTATTTTAAAAACCCGTTAAAAACAAGCAAAAAAAAAACAAATCGCATCTCAGCGTGCTTATTAAATCCAAAATGCGAAAGGTAGCATTAAACTAGCATGTTATCTACAAATAATATAAAATAGATCCACGTTGGTAGTTTTACTCACTGTTCAAGGAGAACGAAATGTGCTGCAGTGCGGTGCCCACCTGAAACTGGGAAAAATAAAAAACTGTATTCACTGCAACTCACCAATTAAGTGCTGGTTCTCCTCTGGCCCCTCCCCTCCGCGCCCCTCCGATTGGCTGTGGTTAGCCTGTGGGTGAGAGAGAGTGAGGGGGTCTGCCGGGCAGACGAGTAGAGTCTTCCAAATGGGTGCTGACATTGTCATCATCCTGTCCGTTGGTCCTACGATTCAAACGTCCGAGCTTACAGTGCACGATAGTGAAGTTTGAGAGTTGAGCCACAGAAAACAGGGCTTGGTGCGCATTATGAAACCTACAAAAAAAAAAAAGAGGGAAAATATGATGAGGGACGACGCGTTAAAACGCATTGCCTATGGAGGTTTCGGTGTATCTGGTATCGAGACGACACTATCACACCAACCGTGATTCTTCAGTTGCTAAAGTAGTATGGAGGAAAGGAGGTGAAAAAAATCATTATGTCCTAGTTGGTGGGACTTTCCATTCTAAACTTATCCTGGCTCTCCTAAAATATCTAAAAATATCTCCAACTGACCATAAATCCATATTTTCAGAGTGTTAACCATGAGGGATGCAGTGCAAACGGAGTAAAATAACTATAACCCCCCCATTCGTTACAGTATCAGCTGAGACACACTGGTGATTAGCGAGGGACCAATTTAGAAAACTACCACTCTTCCATCCATCAAAGTCCCTTGTGCCCACTTAGGGGAGTTCTACTGAGATCCTAGGGAACCAGGCGAATGCTCTACTTGTGGCAAATTTATTAGCAGCCTAAATATACAAGACACACAACTGTAAAGCTTCTTCGGATCATATTTTGGAGCATGCCAATAATAAATCACAATATCAATAATTTTTTTTTTTCTTCATTTTAATTTATTTAGTGCTGATTTCTGGACTATCTTTTGTTTGTATGATGCAACCTAAGGTGCCTTCAAATGCTCTAGTTACCTCTGCACCTGAACTGATGTCCAGTTTGTTTACAGTCTAAGGTCAGACACTGGAGAATAGTTTATGCTGACAGAGTCATCCGAGACAACTTTAAAAAACAGCAAAGAGCAGAAATAAAAAGCTTTCTTCTTTTCTTCTTTTGCAATCAAGCATTATAAGTCATTTCTAGCGGCATGGCAGGTGCGTGGGGTGCAGACGTCTCTGAACTGGATGTCTGAACTTGGCCAGCACGTGGGTTACAATCTATGACGTAATGCGAAACCAAAGACAGCAATTTTTCGTGGAAGCTTTAAAAACGACAAGCTTTTTGCAAAGTGGCATTTTTTTTAAAGACAACAAACAACATCCGCTGCATGCAACATGCAACTATGTGTCAGATATTGCTGTAAAATGGACAGAAGGAAAACATTTGCTAAGAAATAACGAGAGAAGAACCTTTGTAGCCTCAGCACTATTGTGCAAACAGACAGGCAATGCATCTGTTTAACACAGATAATCACTCTATAAAAAGCTGTTAAACAAGCAAGTCTCACTTGAAAGTGCGTAAAAGAATAGAATGCGTGTCAATATAAATTGAACGTATGAAAATGCTAATTAACTAGGTCAGACTGATTATTGTGGATTCATCCCTAAAGTTGCAAAACTGTGTAGCAACGAGCTGAAAGGAGTTTCTGAAACTTTTTCCAATAAGCAAGACAGCAGTGTGTATAAAACAGCGCCTGAAGCACTGTTACAAGTGACAACACTCTGAACAACACTTAAACAAAAGCAATACACATAAAAAGTACAAAGCCAAGAGACAAAACAACAAAAGCCCGAACAAAGGCACAAAAAGTAAGAAGTTGCACTTACTCCATTCTTGCTTAAATGTTTTGAGCTTGGGGTGCGTTGCAAGAGCAAAGCACGGCGTTTCTTTAGGATCGAAGTCTCTACTAAATTAAAAAGCCATGTCTCCTTCGGAGTGTCTAGGACTGAAGTGCTGTTGGTCTTGCTTTGTTGTGATGGAGTTGATGACTGAGAATCGTCTAATTGAGTCAATGCATCAGGTCACCCACACCTAGCAACCAGCTGCGTCACGCGGTCAGCCCCCAGTGCTATAGATTCCTCCGCCCTATGGATGTATTGGTCGAGATAAATTTCACACTTCGGGCTGGCGAAAACGCCCACAAGAATTAGCACTCACTTTCTCAACGACTTCCGAGAAAACACAAAATCCCGCTGGCACGTCCCCTAACTTAAAACTACTACGGGTTTGAGGCTCTGAGAGAAGAATGTGTAATGAAAGCGGCTGTTCGCGAGAGTTTGGATGATTATCATACAGCTGCAGTATCTGGCAATACATAAAATATTAATATCATAACACGCATAGCATACACTGCCGTTCAGATTTGTATTGTTTCAAACGCTGATAGCAACATGTTTACATGCTCGCTTAATTAACTGGCACTGCAGCTAGCCAGAAGAGCTGTAAAGGCGTCTATAATAGTTTACATGAACTCTATTTACATATATAGAGTATTCTGATGTGGTGCGTGTAACAGGTGGCGTCTTTAAAGTCATTATTTCCATTTCAGCATCAGCATTTCTACAACCGCCCCTGGGAGAAGCGGATGTTAAATTCTGCGATCGAGCAAAACACAAACGCTATCTAGCAGGAGAACGAAAGGAGATAGTCTTTTATCTATTGTTTGCTATATTTTGATAATTCCATCTGAACTTAAGAACCGGCGCCACATTATGCTGAGCTATTCAAGTCATGCGCGGTCATTGTGAGACGAGACAAATTACCCTCAAACTCACAAGTGCATCTCGTTTAATTGCCGTTAATAACGGTTTTTCAAAGAATCAAGCTTTGTCCCCCCCCCTCAGCAAATCCTAAAGCTGATTGAAGGAGCTATGTCTTCCTGTTGCTATAGTAATAGCGAACACTGCCCCCTATTTTAGACATGTTTTCTGGTTGCTGTTGCCATGGGATTTGCAACGAGCGCTCTCGCTCTCTTTCGGCCCGTGTTTTTCAGTTTTGTCTCTGTTGAATTACACTGACATTCACCGAAAAGTTACTTTAGTCTTAAACAAACATAACTGCAACAAGTGTCTTTAAATAACCAGTTTCATTGAAATACTTTTCCGCTATATTGTATCGACACGGCATTTAGACCGCACAGTCCGCAGTCCTCACAAATGTTGAGTTGTCACAAATGGCGTTTTTATTATAAAACTTAGCTTTTTGGTTTATAAGGGGATATGTAATGTAACCGAGAACCGCTAAACATCTCGTAACACATGGAAAAAGCCAACAGTCAGAGAAAAGTTTAAAACTGTCAGGTGGAATAGGCTATTCCTTAGCTTTTAGCAGAAGCTAACGTCTTCCTCGACTGACGAGAAATTGATTTTAGTTACACTTAATAGCCCTGCGTGAACCAAGATGACACCTGCTTTCTCGAGGAGCAGTCAGAGAGCGACGGGATCAAAGAGGGGCTTCTGGAGATACTGTGATGCTGTAATTCCTCTTGTGAGTCGGCTCAGCCTCGCAGTTGTAGAAGTGAGGCCTGATGCAATCTTCGTGACCGCAGTCGTAACGTTGAAGAGACTGAGATAATAATGGTTGTTGAAGTGTGGGATCTCTCCCAGGAAAGCGCTGACTCTCCCAACTCGCCTTGTCTTAATTGGTCCGTGGGGGCGCCCTGTTTGCGCAAAGCGTGAGAGAAAGTCAGCAGACACACACACACACCCCTCAGCCACAGACCGCTCCAGTGCTGTTGGGCCATCATACTTGAGTTTCTGTTTGTATTGAGATTTTTCCACTTTAAATAGCTGATGTTACAAATAGAAATGTAGGTCCAGGCCGTGGCGTTAATTAATCACAGCTTTTGAGGATTAATTAAGTGATAAATCTGTTCCCCTCCATAAATCCAGCTGTCCATATGTGGAACAATTAAACTAAGCTCATTCAAACATGGGATGCAGTTTTTAGGGAGCACGTGTCTAAATCGATAAATACTATTAAAAGCAAATCTTATTATTTTATTTTTGTTTGTTTCATTTACTTTGTTTTGACTGTTTAGAGCCCTTTCTCTGGCACTCTGTATGTTAGTCAGAAAATAAGTAAGGAGTGGGTGAGAGAGCAAACGCACCATGCCAAGTTCATGTATAGCACACATTAGTAAGTTACATCACAATTTCATCACCATCTCCTTCTGAATTCATTGTTGTCTTTTTTTCATTCCCCTGCACGAGCGATCAAATCGTTTCAAGTTTCGATCACTTGCTATAACTTTTTTTTTTTTTTGTTAGTTTTATAACATCCAACAAGAATCATCTCAGCAAAATGACTCTTATTTCATTTCCCACCGAAGCGCGGGAATCGGGATAACCTTTCAACAGGTTTCAAGAGGTTTGACGGCCGCTTCCCCCAAACGTGCCCTATTTAGAATAACAAACTTGCGAGATAAAGATAATGTGACTAATAACCCGTGTTGCATGGCGTGAGCTAACCGCAGTTATTTCATTGACTGTTCCTTCGGGAACGCGAGGCAGCGTTAAAGTTGTTTGATTTTGAGAAAGTGCATTTGTCTGGCGCTTCCCGCGGGACGCCGCCGCTGTGTTTGGGGTGCGTCTCGCATCTCAAACTAAAACACGAGCCACTCAAGGACAAACTCAAGGAGTTTTTCGCGTTGGTATTTCCCCCCACCCCTGGTGTATTATTATTTTTCTGAATGGTTATTATTTACGTTTATGCGAATTTACATTTGTAAACAGCGAAAGCTCCAGTGCGTCTGTGTGAAGATGCTCGCGGTTCTCATGGTTGGATTAGGTCGGTTGATCACGGCTTCAGAGTGGAGGGCTCTCGATTCCCGAGTGGCACCCCTCAAATGTCTCCGAGTTGATCACCACCGGCTCAACAGTTGATCATGTCAGCTCAGTCCCTAGTGATTTTAAGGCACAAACCTTCCCCTCTTGCTTTGATATATGTGAGACTTCAACTGCTCTTTGAAACTCAAAGATCTTGTAGGTTTAATTAGCGTCTTTGTTGTTTGTTTACACGTTACATGTTTGAACTAAAAGCGACGTCCTTATTTCAATCTGTTGTTAAAAATTAGCGTGCCGTTCTTTGCATTTATTAGCTTTCTTAGGTTGGTTCCTTTTGCTTTTATGTTGCTTAATTTTAGAGTGAGATGAATTAGCATCAAGTGATAAATTAATTGTTGAGCTTCTGCTGGTGGAGACAGATGGCATCATTATAACGCTGATGACATTTGTAGTTGCATTTAACTGTTATGGTAATGACTGGGTGCGAGGCAGAGAAGAAAACAAGCTCAGGGCCCCGGGGCCTCAGCAGATCCAGCCCTCGCATCTGGGGGCATGAAAACACGCGCTGAAGCGGTGAGACGTGACGAGTTGCGCCCTCTACCGGGCACACGGGGAAAACCAACCGCTTCACGAACGAGCGCTCGGTTTGATCTCCAGACATAATCCCGCAAACAGAGAAATGCAAAAAGGGTTTTAAATAAAGTTGTGAAGTACAACTGTTTCGACCTGATGTCCACTGAAACGGACAAAACAATTAAATTAAAGAGTGTTCACATTTTTTTATTATTATTATTATTTGGTCTCATTTATGGCAGCCTTAAGAACAGGGAAAATGTACTTTTGGAAGAATTCAGGTCTGAAGGGGTTCAATTGTTTCTCGGTCAAAATAAATAAAAAAATACACTTTTTTTGTTTTAATTTTTAAACTTTATTGTTTATACTGTGGGGACGGTAATACACTGATGTATATGCACCTGAATACTTGGCACCATAAAACTAGATTAAAAAAAAAAGGACTAAGCATATGATTGATTTGAAATGCCATAAAATACTGTAAGCTCTGTAACTGTCTCCTTTCAGCTTCTCTTTTTAGTAACATAAAATCTGACCATCAGTTGCACAATAATACATCGTCATCAGGCCAGTCTGCTTTCCAGTTTTTCTCTTGTCACAATGACAAAGAAATCAGTCAGTGCTGGCTGAAGTTTTTAAACATTATATTGCATATGTTACACGTCCTGTTAAATGAGTCCTGCCCGCTCTCACATCACTGCAGGCAGAATTGCATCCACTCTCCCTCAGGTCATAAACTGCGTGTAGCCCTCGGCACCCGTTACTATGACGTCCATCCAAATGCGCATGGCCTCTGGGGACGGTGCCACCATGAAATAAAGTCGATAGTGAGTCTTCACACAAAAGGTTAGCGAAGGATTCGGACTCTGTAAGGACAGGAAAAAAAAGACAAAGTGTGTGTTAAAGTCTGAGAAGATGGAGAACAGCAGGGCAGGAAAAAAAGGCATGTCGCTGAAGAGTAAAAAAAGCAAGCATGACGAAATGTACATGAACATGAAGCCGCCTTTTATCTCTTTTGCCTTCTGCTGTAAGAAATTCTCTTTATAAAAAGATGCCTGTCTGTTTAAACTTTCACTGTGTGCTCATCAAAGTTGGTGCTGTAGTGTGAGTGGTATGGAGCTTGATTTGTTGATGTTGACAATAAACAGGAGGTGTTGAAAAAGCACTCATTACCTTAGTTGCGCTGCGCAGGTGATCGTAATACACCT
>NW_015553531.1:0-857 GCF_001515605.1 Sinocyclocheilus anshuiensis
ATTAACATTAAGTCGTCCTCCTCCCATTTTCACCTCAAAATTATGCGGCAGCTGTGCCTCCCCTGCCTCCCCCGACAAGCCGCCACTGCTTATCGATACTAGTTGATACTTACAGTAAATCATTCTGAACCACTAGTGGAAACATCCTTGATTAGCATATGCAAATACTGTTTTCACTGATTGGTGTGGAGTGACAGGCAGTTTGCTGCATATTTAAACCTCAAACTATGCTTAATTTAGCAGAATTTAGTGCAAGATTTCTGATAATGGAAAATATCAGTTCAAAAGCAAATATAGATTAATACAAACTGTATTGATGAGTTTTACTACTGTAATTTTAAACATTTAAATCAACTTATTGTGCGAGATATTGAGATATTAACCTACTGTAAGTGTTTATGAACATCATTAACCCTCATGTTCTGTTGAAAATGACTCCCAGACATATCCAGACCAGATGGTGGATCAGCACCTAGAGACGACGTCTACAGCCCTGAATGTCAGCGGAGACCATGTCAACTATATGTGCCCCAGAGAGAGATCCCCTGCGAAGACATCATCACCTCGACGACCATCGGCACAAGACCACGGGAACCAGACAAGTCCTCTGCACATGTGTTGCAGCCTGGAATTAAACCATGCCATGCTGGTTTCATCTGGCCAGAGGAGAACTGGCCCCCCAACTGAGCCTGGTTTCTCCCAAGGTTTTTTCTCCATTTCTGTCACCTATGGAGTTTTGGTTCCTTGCCACTGTCGCCTTTGGCTTACTTAGTTGGGGACGCTTGACTGACTGATTGCACAGACACTATTGGAAGAGAGCTGAACTGGATGATGACATCACTGAATCATCAATGAAT
>NW_015553531.1:1082-2342 GCF_001515605.1 Sinocyclocheilus anshuiensis
TACTTTTACTTGTACTTAAGTACAAATTAAGCAAAATAATCTACTTCGTTACTTTTAAATCATAGTTCGTTACTGATGTAGTGAATCAGCTCAAAGGGGAAATATGAATATTTAGATCCGCTGTAAGTATTTACTTGACCTCTCAGGGTCAACTGTCTGTCAATTCTAAGAACGTTAATTTCCTGGTTAAGGGAAATAACTTTCTTACTGTACAATACTACTCGTGTACTAGCATGTAGCAGAAATCTGCATGATTAGGGACTACGATTATGAGCAAACAATGAACAACCTCAGGTGTGATACAAGTAAGACTTTATTAACTACATAAACACTTAAACTAGTCTAGCATACACCTACACATTAGGACATGAACACTTAAACTAGTCTACATACACATACAGACACACACACACACACATACAGTTGGTATAGAAACAGGATTAAAGCTTAGGCAGTAAAGAGAAAAGAAATAAAGCATGAAGGTATGGGACCATTGGATATTCAGCAGATCTATAGCTTGAAGGAAACATCAGATTCTTAGTTCAAACACAACTTTGTAAAAAGGTGCAAATGATACTTAATATATCAATTAATTAATAAGACTAAGTTTGATACTTGCACGTCTTGTCTGTCTGACAGAGTCCTGGTGCAATCTGAAGGCTCAAGTTGATCTTTGCTGAAGTTGGTTGATGGAAAAGAACCAGCTGATATTATTCTGACTCTGTGGTGGTCGAGAGAGTTTTCTCCCAGATGAAGATGATGAAGAGCTAAGAGAGACATCAGCTGAGATCCAAGAATCGTTGGTGAATGTAAAGACAAGGCCGAAGCCTGGTGCAGACTTAAGGGTTGCAGAAGGGTGCTAGCTCACATCCTCATCTTCTCAGAATCTAACAGAACCACCGACTGACTGAGGCGGGTCACTGATGTGAGAGCTTTATCTCCTATTGAGCTCACACCTCCGGGAGGTCACAGAGCCAATGGTGGCTTTCACTTTTGGAGGGAAAGTTTACGACTCTTTGTCTCCAAGCATGGTATTTTGCATATGTAATTCGATTGGGTGTTGATGCACAAACTAGTAAAGATTCTTAGAACACTAATATGTTGCATAGGTATCAGCATGTAATATGCTCTCTCAATTAGATAATCTGAAGATGAATTCATAGATACTAAACATGGTAAGATTTCATATAGGTAAGATTACATGAGCGAGTGGTCCTATCATAAGCATGCATAAAACTGTATACAATTCAAAAGACATTA
>NW_015553532.1:0-1639 GCF_001515605.1 Sinocyclocheilus anshuiensis
CGAATCTGCAGTGAAGAGGAAACTGTGAACACACATCTTTAAAGAGCACCTATTATTCCCCTTTTACAATATGTAATATGTGACCCTGGAGCACAAAACCAGTCATAAGGGTCTGGAAATAGCTGAATAAATAAGCTTTCCATTGATGTATGGTTTGTTAGGATAGGACAATATTTGGCTGAGATACAACTATTTGAAAATCTGGAATCTGAGGGTGCAAAAAAATCTAAATATTGAGAAAATCATCTTTAAAGTTGTCCAAATGAAGTTCTTAGCAATGCATATTACTAATCAAAAATTAAGTTTTGATATATTTACGGTAGGACATTTACGAAACATCTTCATGGAACATGATCTTTACTTAATATCCTAATGATTTTTGGCATAAAAGAAAAATGGACAATTTTGACCCATACAATGTATTTTTGGCTATTGCTACAAATATACCCGTGTCCCCAGAATGTGTCTGTGAAGTTTCAGCTCAAAATACCCCACAGATCATTTATTATATCATTTTGAAAATGTTGAGTGGAAGCAGCAACAGGCTGTTTTTGTGCATGTCTCTTTAAATGCAAATGAACTGCTGCTCCCCGCCCCCTTTTCCAGAATAGGACTGTGCCTTTACAGCTCATACGTCAGATACTCTGATAAAAAAAAAAAAAAACTTTACAGCTCGTATCTGCTAAAAAACATCTGTTTGGTTTTGATTATCATGTCCATCACATTAATATAATTCGTTTTAAGCCATATTAGTTTAAACTTCTGATATACGGGTTTTCTGAGCGCACACATCCGAAGCATCCATCACACGGCATGCAAGTACTAAACTAAGCTCCCTTTCATGTCTTATTGCGCTTAAACGGTCAAATACACACAAGTTACAAAACTAGTGGGTTATGTCTGTGAAGGTAAACAGCTGAGATGTTTATATTAGATCTGTGACAGGTGTGTGATGGAGGCGGACCTGCTTGAGGAACTCCTCGAGAGCCATCTCTCCCTGCGCCACCAGCAGCACGTCCTTCACCACCATCTCGTTCTTCTGCAGGTCCACGTCCCAGATCTGACCCAGACTCAGCTCGGACAGAACCCAGTTCACATGCAGACGCTTCATCAGCTGCTTCCAGTGCCGGTCCTTCAGCGCCTCCGACTTCAGCTCGATCACCAGCATGTTCACCTGAAGAGGACACAGGGAACGGTTTAGGTGTTTCAGCGGCTCTATCCCAGCATCCTCCGCTGATAACGCAGGACCGGCTCACCTTCATGTACCCCTTGAGCAGTCTCTGCACGTACTCGTAGGAGGCGTACTGCCGCAGACGGGCGGGGAAGTTCTTCAGCTGGTTGAGGAGAGCGTCCAGACTCTGGCGCAGCTGTACAGAAGAAGAACACAGACTCAGTGAAAGCCAGGCTCGGGTACGAGTCACACGAGAAGGCAGGTGTGTCGCTCACCTTACGCGGCTGCACAGAGACCCACGGCTGCTCCTTCATCTGATCGATCTGCTCCCAGACCTTCGACAGCTCCGACCAAACACCCTTCAGATCCTGCAGCTCCTCCAGAGCCACCTGACGAACAACACGGACACGACACGTGTTAACAAGAGGGCAAGAGCAAGTTTGATCTCAAAATGATGTGTGAGAAAAC
>NW_015553533.1:0-533 GCF_001515605.1 Sinocyclocheilus anshuiensis
ATTTCTTGTTGCTTTGACACAAAATGCATTCAGTTAACACAAATTGAAAATGCTTGAACTTCTCTTACACACAAGCTCAAGCAAGACCAAAACAATGGATTTTTACTGCCAAATTTACAAATGCTGGACTAAATGTTCCTGTTGGAAGAGAACACGTGTTAGTGTTTTGGAATAATTATTTGATTTTGAGATATGTTTGCAGTGTTTTGGTAGACAAGGTGTATTGTGTTAGTGTATTATTGTATTTTGAAAATTAGTGTTGGAGTTTAGTTTACAATGTGTGATTTTGAGCATGAAATTAACCGTTTTGTCAGTTGTGTGTTGTAGGTGTGTTGGTGCATTAAGAATTTAGAAAAATTGTTAGGAGAATTTAAAAAAATGTCATAGCGATTGTAAAAAAAAACTGATAAATAATCAAACATTTATTTCTAACTGTAATTATTGCTTCAGGAATTAATTTTTTTTTTTCTCTCAACTTTTTATTATTTTCTTTTTTCACAAGTCAGTTTTGTAAATGATGATAGGTTTTTATT
>NW_015553534.1:0-561 GCF_001515605.1 Sinocyclocheilus anshuiensis
CAAAGTGGTAGTTGCGTGGACTGTCATTCAAGGGACAGAAATCTTTTGTTCTAATATCTTCAATTGTGTTTCAAATATAACAAAAGTCTTGGCTGAGTAAACAATTTTGAAATTTTCATTTTTGAACTAACCCTGTAATAAAAGAATGTGGCCATATGCGTCACCCAAGATGTGTGCTAATGCCAGGTGTGAACAGAGCCACTGTCTGACTACACAATCAACTTAGCAGAATTATTCCTGAGAGAGATATTGTTGTCATTGATTTTTTTCTTTTTTTTTTTTTTTTCAAAATATTCTGACTTTATTCTTGTATTGCTATGACTTTATTCCCGTAATTTTAACTTTTTTTCTCAAAATATTTAGGCTTTATTCTTGTATTGCTAGGACTTTATTCCTGTAATTTTAAGTTTTTTTCTCAAAATATTCCGACTTTATTCTTGTATTGCTAGGACTTTATTCCCGTAATTTTAACTTTTTTTCTCAAAATATTCCAACTTTATGCTTGTATTGGGACACCGATATTGCATCAATTGGTTTCCTACTTCATTTGATTCCACCATC
>NW_015553535.1:0-299 GCF_001515605.1 Sinocyclocheilus anshuiensis
TCTGCCCCTTTTCTGACTTCTGACTGTTAGCTATCTGTCAGTGTTCCGTAGATGGAACACGCATCTATGACAGAATAATAATTTGTTTCAATTCTGGCACTCATAGACATAAAGAATCAGCATATGAATCTCAGCGATGGTGACAAAATATTCTGATCTTCTTGATATGATTTTTGAACGTCGCAAAACAAGGCAGTAAAAAGTCACAACAAAAATAAAAGCAAACAGTAAGAATAAAAGAAAATCTTACACCCTAAAATATGCTGGGTTAAATATAACCCAGCATTTTGTTAAAAAGG
>NW_015553535.1:411-652 GCF_001515605.1 Sinocyclocheilus anshuiensis
AATTCATATGCTGATCCTTGATGTCTGTGTGTCTAAACAGTACATATGTTCTAAACTGGTGTGCAATGTGTCTTTAAAGCTCTTCATATTTCTTTAAGATGCAGTTGTGATCAATAACAAACTAAACATCACTACTGATGACATCAGTGAAAATGGCCTATATTATGCAACCATATTTTCGCTTGGTTTTTCTTGACATAACAAATGTGTTTCATAAACACAGTTACAGCAACCAGAGAAA
>NW_015553536.1:0-232 GCF_001515605.1 Sinocyclocheilus anshuiensis
GAACTCATGCTTATCACATCGCTCACATCACATCGCGCGGCGCACATCCGGTGTATGTTGTCTACACTGGATGCAGTAAATCGATGCCTCGTTCTATTTATGACGTGCTGACACAAAGTTCAAATGAATTTCAACGGTCGCTTTGTCGTTTCCTGTTGCGGTGCAGACACGGTGTCAGCATAGTTTGTCAGTACAGTCAGTAACGTAGCAGATTGAAAAGTTAGTATCTTTC
>NW_015553536.1:384-536 GCF_001515605.1 Sinocyclocheilus anshuiensis
ACAATGTCCCCATCTTTTACTCTCACAATGAGTTTATCATATTCGTTTGCTACATTAGTACGGCCCTATGATTTCCGCGATGCAAAAAACATGAACGGAATTGCGGTATCCAGTCATAAAAACGGAATTTACTGTATAACGTGGAATTTCAT
>NW_015553537.1:0-228 GCF_001515605.1 Sinocyclocheilus anshuiensis
CAGACAACTTCTGAGCAACACGGTAAGGACCTGTGTATAGAGGCGAGAGCTTGGCAGCAAAGTTCGTAGATGAGTCAGACCTGTTCCAGTAAGATGAGGATGTGATGTCTTCCACGTGACCAAGAGCAAGCTGAGTGGCCTGGGATGAGTCAGGTGAGTGAGGCTCAATTACTGTCTCGGGGGGAAGGATTGCCTCTCTGAAAAGTTTCCCGACCTGGGTCTACCTGA
>NW_015553537.1:636-788 GCF_001515605.1 Sinocyclocheilus anshuiensis
TTTGCGACAGCGTGCTTGCATATTAGCTCAATTTGTTCTGGCTGAGGAGGCGGACTTCTCAATTTTCGAAATTCACTCAGCATATTCAGCATATGCGTAGGTAATGTTTCGTTCGGCATCTGAACCCTGTCTAGGATACCCCTCATAATGCG
>NW_015553538.1:0-473 GCF_001515605.1 Sinocyclocheilus anshuiensis
CCATCGATCATGACGTCACACTCCTGTTTTTATAGCATGAAATAACGAACTAAAGCAAGCTTATTTATAAAACGAGCACTTGAACTTACATCAGCGTGATAAAAACTGCATAAAATAACAAAAAAAAATATTTGAAAAAATTTAATAACTCTTTAGTTTGTCCCACTTCCTATTAGACATGGAGAGGGCGAGGTTTATGACCACCTGGGGGCGATCAAAACGATTTGGCTTTACTTTTCAGGACTTGTGTGGCACGCTTGGGGAAAATGCATTTTGAGTAAATCTATACAGTGATGCACTTACCTATACTGTCCAGCAGGGCGCACTGTAGTCTATCGTAGAATCGTATTTGAGCTCAGGCTTTAGTTTCTCTCCGCTCAGCTGCTCTCCAGCCAACGGCCGGTCACACTGACCCCGGACAGCAGAGACTCGTGTGCCGCAGGGGGTGTTGGGTGTCCGGTGCTGGTTGGGTG
>NW_015553538.1:524-843 GCF_001515605.1 Sinocyclocheilus anshuiensis
TGGTTGGGTGTCCGGTGCTGGGGTGTATGTGTCAGAGCTGTTGGGTGTTTCGAGGGTCAGGCCAGCGTGATCGCCCTTAAAACTCAAGTTCGGGGGATAAAATACACGTGTTTTGGCGGGGATCCCCTGGTAAAATTTGGTCGCATTCCATGCGCTAAATATCACGTTATTGGGGTCGTTTCAACCCGTGGACCTGAAAAACCGCAGCAACAGTGTTAAAGTAGCCCATTTCCGTGGGCGGTCACTTGGCAACACTGCAGTGAAGTTACAAACGTACTTATGTTAAAAATAAGGTGAGTACACAAACATGTTTCAAGGG
>NW_015553539.1:0-863 GCF_001515605.1 Sinocyclocheilus anshuiensis
GCCACCCCTCCAAAGGGGAGGATCTTTCCACTATCACAACCTGAAACAGAAGCTATGAAAGCCTATATCGAGGAGGAACTGGCTAAAGCATTTATTCGACCCTCGACTTCTCCTGCCTCGGCGGGGTTCTTCTTTGTAAAGAAAAAGGACGGAGGGTTGCGGCCCTGCATTGATTACCGTGGCCTTAATGACATTACTGTTAAGTTTCGTTATCCTCTACCACTGGTTCCCGCAGCGCTAGAACAGCTCCGCCAGGCCAAATACTACACCAAGTTGGATCTACGCAATGCTTACAACTTAATCCGCATTCGAGAGGGGGACGAATGGAAAACGGCATTCTCCACCACTAGTGGGCACTACGAATACCGGGTTATGCCCTTCGGCCTGGCAAACAGTCCCTCAATCTTCCAATCCTTCATGAATGACGTTTTTCGGGACATGCTCAACAGATGGGTGATCGTGTACATCGACGACATCCTGATCTATTCAAATTCCCTGGAACAACACAATCATGTCAGATCGGTACTAAAGCGCCTCGTTCAGTATCAACTCTACGCTAAAGCGGAGAAATGCGAGTTCCATCAGAGAAGCACAACTTTTCTGGGGTATGTGATCAGCCAGGAGGGGGTAGCGATGGATGAGAGGAAGGTCAGGGCAGTTCTGGAATGGCCGCTTCCCCAGACAGTCAAGGAGTTACAGCGCTTCCTGGGGTTCGCGAACTTCTACAGGCGATTTATCAGGAACTTCAGTTCGATCGCCTACAACACTTCCTGGGGTTCGCAAACTTCTACAGGCGATTTATCAGGAACTTCAGTTCAATCGCCGCTCCTTTGACCGCCATGACTAAGCGAGATAAACGTCAC
>NW_015553540.1:0-228 GCF_001515605.1 Sinocyclocheilus anshuiensis
AAATATAGCCGAAATCACAGCACAGCCATTGTCTTTATCTTATGTATATTTGATTTCATTAGACGACTTCATGATTATGAATCAGGATTTTTGTGCAGATTAACATCTAACGGAGAGCTGGATGCATATTCATCCCGTTGTCTTACAACAGAAACAGAAAAAATACCAGTGAAAACAGTTTTATTGAGAATTTGGCTGCATTAAAATACAGTTTGTGAGCACTATCAA
>NW_015553540.1:648-799 GCF_001515605.1 Sinocyclocheilus anshuiensis
TCTCTCTCTCTCTCTCTCTCTCTCTCTCTCTCTCTCTCTCTCTCTCTCTCACTCACTCACTCACTCACACAGACACAGACACACACACACACAAAGAGAGAGAGAAAGATTAATAATGTACATTATAAACAGGTGCAAGGTTTGTGTGATT
>NW_015553541.1:0-168 GCF_001515605.1 Sinocyclocheilus anshuiensis
ACATTTTATGGAGGACTGTTTCCTGATCCTGGTAGAGTAGACTGTGCTGGCTGTTGCTGACTGTTCTGACTCACAGACTGTAAGTACGTTTATATATTTAAAGAATTTGCCACTGACGATTCAAACGCGAGTTTTGAGCAGTGTAGAGTAGCGTTTGTAGTTTGTAAT
>NW_015553541.1:396-920 GCF_001515605.1 Sinocyclocheilus anshuiensis
AGTATGGTAAGGGGCGTAACATTTCCGTCACACGCTTGAGTAGTGCTGGGCGGTATGACCAAAAATTTATATTGCGGTATTTTTCAAAATTATACCGGTTTCACGGTACATGACGGTATTTTTTTCCCCATGCATGACCGGGTGTTAACCATATTTTCTACTGATTGAGAGAGGAAATACTGCAGTATATTTACTTAGAATGCCCTATTTTACTGTCATGATGAGTGAATAATGTCAAAAAATACCACACTAAATAGTGACTAAACACGACCCCTTTTAAAGGGGTCATATGATGCTGCTATAAAGAACATTATTTTGTGTATTTGGTGTAATGAAATGTGTTTATGCAGTTTAAGGTTCAAAAAACACATTCGGTTGTTTTGGCTATATTACTTTTTTGTCTCATGCAGCACACTGCCTGCTTCTGAGTAACAAACTGAAAAAAACAACAAACAAAAAAGTGCATGTGATATTAACTACCGAACTACGCTCATATTTATAATTCCAAACAATCAGTAAGCGAC
>NW_015553542.1:0-1278 GCF_001515605.1 Sinocyclocheilus anshuiensis
GGACTATGATAACAAGCTCTGCCACCCAGGACCAGAGCGAGTTTTTGCGGAAATGAGGAGGAATTTCTGGATATTAAGAGGACGTGAAGCTATCCGCAAGCATCAACATCTATGCAGAGATTGTCAAAGGTGGAAGAACAAGCCGATTATTCCCAAAATGGCAGATCTACCGCCCGCCCGATTGAGACTCCATAAACCACCATTCTACAGTACTGGCATGGACTGTTTCGGGCCATTCCAAATTAAGATCGGCAGACCCAGTGAGAAAAGGTGGGGGATAATCTTTAAGTGCCTCACCACAAGGAGTGTACATCTAGATCTTCTCACTTCAATCGATACAGACTCATTACTGATGGCCTTAAGGAGGTTTGTAGTTCGGCGTGGCACACCATTTGAGTTAATATCAGACCAGGGCACCAATTTTCGTGGCGGAGAACGAGAGATGCAAGAAGCCTTTTCAGCCCTCAGCCCTCAGCTACAACAACAGCTGGCCAAACAGAAAATATCCTTCCGCTTTAACCCACCAAATGCTCCACACTTTGGTGGGGCTTGGGAAAGAGAGATTCGGTCAGTGAAGAATGCCCTGCGCACCACCATTGGCTCACAAGTAGTGACCGAAGAGGTCCTTCTGACAGTTCTCATTGAAGTGGAAGGTATACGCAACAGTAAACCACTAGGATACACCTCAAGCAACGTAGCTGACATTGATCCTGTAACACCTAACTACTTGCTCATGGGGCGGCCAGATAGTTCCTTGCCCCTTGTAGTCTATCCAGCGACTGAGCTCACGGGGCGGCGGCGGTGGAGGCAAAGTCAGGTACTGGCTGATCAGTTTTGGTCAAGCTTCATCCGCAACTATTTACCTACACTACAGTCTCGTTCCAAGTGGCATTCTGATGAAAGTAACATTTCCACTGGAGAGATAGTGATGCTTGTAGACCCACAGGTTCCTCGTGCCTTGTGGCTAGTGGACAAGGTTGTGGAAACCTTTCCTGGTTCAGATGGCCAGATCAGAGCAGCAGAGATTCAAATTAATGATAAGATCTACACCCGACCTGTTGCTCGTTTGATCCCACTTCCTGCTTTCTCAGACAAGGATGTACCTGTTAAAGACTTAGCCCCCACAAACTGATTAAGCCTACTAAGGGGCAAATATGCTCTGCATATCTTATCAGTGATAAGAAGTCACAGCCAATAAGAGTGCTTGTTATTGTGTGATGTCAGTCAATGATTGCTCACTGAAGAGAAGGGAGCATCAAGTGTTCTGAGGCTGAACAA
>NW_015553543.1:0-822 GCF_001515605.1 Sinocyclocheilus anshuiensis
CAGTCAACAAATTATACTTATTTAGAAATGTTATTTGAAATATTTCAATACTTTCTCATAAGCAGCTTCTCCAATAAATACAGAGTTCTGGCATGAAACTCAAGATGGCGCAGTCCGATAGGTCTAACTCAATCTGACCTAATGACATCATCACGTCACAGCTGATTGGTTCTCTCCTGTATCGGTAGCCAATGAGCTCGCTGCTCAGCACTAACTCAATCTGACATAATGACATCTTTATCACATGGTGCAGCTGATTGGTCCTTTTTGTATCAGCAGCCAATGAGCTTGTTGCTTAACATTCAAATACATGGCTAGTGCTTGCTGTAGCAGTTGCAGCGTGCTTTAGAAACCCTCCACCTCCCCCAGCTCCACCTTTATAGATCTGCTACGGGGTGATTTCATGTATATGTATTTATATATGGTGGTTATGTCATATATGTTATATGTGCATCAGCAGTATTTCTTACATGCTCACAGAAGCATGTCTGTAGATGTATGGGCAGCAGCAGTGTAGCAGATCTATTCCGCCAAGACCAAATACATCAACATTGTCATGTACATTACCATGCCAATCCCTCCGAGAGTTGTCATGACAGAAATGAGTGTATAAAGGTCTCGATTAATTAAGATACATCATAAAGAGCATAGATTCAAATCCTTGAGGGTTGATCAATCAGCAAGATACAAAACCTGTACAGTTGCCATACATGAAATTATGAAACAATGTCCGGAAAATATAATATCATATATTTTACATAACACATTTTATTATAGCTGAACACATATTTATAAACTTTTATCAGACTTTATATATATATA
>NW_015553544.1:0-250 GCF_001515605.1 Sinocyclocheilus anshuiensis
TCAGTCAGTTTGTCACGTTTCTTCTTTTTCCATTGTCAGTTCGTAGTCCTTTCCTTGTCTTGACCTTAGTGCCAAGATTTTCCCATGTCCACATTGTTTTGATACAGCCTTGATAATATCCTCCACTCTCACCTCGATCACATTCTCTACGTTCACAATCACTGTATCCTCCTTTAGATATTTTCTTTGAAGAAACTTTTCCATCGTGCCTTGGTTCTTTCCATTTCTAGCACGTAATCGATTTCCCAGT
>NW_015553544.1:287-555 GCF_001515605.1 Sinocyclocheilus anshuiensis
CATTTGCCGAACGTGTCTCCGCCTAGTCCAGTGTCGTTTTCCATTCGTGTCTCTCCAGCCGGTCCTGTGTCGTTATCCATTAATCCGTCCATTGTAAGAAGAAAAAAACAAACAAAAAAAACAAAAAACAAAAACGAGAAAAAAAGGGGGGTAACCACCCTCCAGCCAGCAAAATGCTGCTGTTAGGTGGTTTAAAACTGACAAACCACACAAAAAACTAACCTAAAGTCCAAAACAGCTCACAAACTAACACAAACAGAAAAACAAA
>NW_015553544.1:605-934 GCF_001515605.1 Sinocyclocheilus anshuiensis
AACAAAACTCTAAAGCTTACAGCCCCTGGTATTCCCAGGCGGTCTCCCATCCAATTACTAACCAGGCCCGACCCTGCTTAGCTTCCGAGATCAGACGAGATCGGGCGAGAATTTTTATTTATTTTGATTTTTTTTGGCAGTGTATTAGAGAAGTAGTAAAGAAAACGCTAAATCTTAGAGCACCTGTTATTCCCAGGCGGTCTCCCATCCAAGTACTAACCAGGCCCGACTCTGCTTAGCTGCCGAGATCAGACAAGATCGGCCGCAGACTTTTTATTTTTTTATTTTTTTTATTGATACAATAATGCATTCAAATATAATACAATTAT
>NW_015553545.1:0-952 GCF_001515605.1 Sinocyclocheilus anshuiensis
GAATTAGGTTGCTAGTTGTACTTGCTCAATAATAATAATAATAATATTAATAGTTTCTTTATGATATGCCTTAGTTGTTAGTTTGCACCTATAATTGTACACGGTTTAACTTATTTTCACGAAAATCAATCTTTTTCATCTCATCTGTCGGAGTACAATGTGTAATTTAAAATACAGGTAAAAAGCTAGTGAAAACACTGAAAATTTGAGTAATTTCATTGCGTGTTCTACGCAGTTTTGCATCATGGTTACAAAAACGACATCAACATCTATAATGTCATCACGTCGTTTAACAACTTTTAACAACAAACGACCTACCTTTAGCGACTTTATCTATAAATTTAATTGCAACGGCCTGCGGCGCTGGCGGAGGCAGCCTCGCGCTAGCGACTGCTACGACAGCTGGAGGCCTGGCTACATGCGACGCTGCGGCTGGAAGAGCCGTGGTGAAAAGTTGAGCTGACGCGGGAAGCGAATGAGGTTTTGCTGCGGTGAGAACTGGGGCGCGGCCTAGGCTCGTTTAAGGCCTGCCGCTGCGACCCAAAGCTTGAGGAGAGCCGGGTCTTGTGCGGGACAATGGTGGTGTCGAGTGAGGCAAGTTCAAGGCTTTGCTCGATCTATTGGCCGCCTTGGCTAATTTGCAGGGGGAAGAATAGATTGTATAGATCAGCTTTGTTTACCCTCCGTGAGAATGGTTAGTCGGAAATAAATCAGCGTTTGCTTCAGCCTTAAATACTATCCACTTTCCGACAGGAGGATATATTGGCATGGCCGAATGATACGAGGAGGTCGGGGAAGTTGGAAGTCTCGCCGGTGAAGGCGAGGTTAAGCCTCGGCGTTGTGGAGAGCGTGTGGCTGGTCGAGCAGAGCGGCGGCCGCGATGCGGCGGCCGCCCTGGTACTCGGCAGCGGTGACTGGCGGAAAAGGAGTGAGCCTAGGGCTGGCAGATTGC
>NW_015553546.1:0-232 GCF_001515605.1 Sinocyclocheilus anshuiensis
GGACTCAGAAAACACTAATTTATTAATAAATAATTAAAATATCTCATTATTTCCCCCCCGACACATTCAAGGTAATTAGGCTACTTTTGCTGGGGCTTTGCGGCACGCTTTAGCCTATTGCGTGCGTACATCTGACACAGATCGGAATTTGTCGCACATGTAAACACAAAAACCCGCACGAGATCCAATTTTTTTTGCATCTGATCTGAGCCACTTCCAAATGTGGATTTTA
>NW_015553547.1:0-528 GCF_001515605.1 Sinocyclocheilus anshuiensis
GATGATGTCTGACTTCCAAAATGGCTGTTCACAGACACATTTTAAATTTTGCGATTGACGTTTTGGAAGCCAGACATAATTGTAGGAATTGCATGTAGTTACACTGCTGATAATAAGGTTCTTCAGGGAAAAATGTACATCACACAAACTGCATGTAGTTACACTGCTGATAATAAGGTTCTTCAGGGAAAAATGTACATCACAGAAACAACAGTGGTAACAGCCTAATTGGAAGCCAGACATCATCGATGGAATTGCACCTGTTACTGCTGGCAATGAGCTTCTTCAGGAAAAAAGTGTACATCACTGTAGCAACTCATAATTTAAAAACTGCACATAATGTAAAAACTGCACATAATGTAATGAGTATTACATTATTATTGCAATAAAATGTACATAATGTAATAATTTTCTCAAAACGTAATAAAATCTTGAGCTCATAATGTAATAACAATTACTAATTACTACAAAATTTATAACATAATAAACTCACCAAAAATATTGTCAAATTTCATAATTGTAATAGGC
>NW_015553548.1:0-397 GCF_001515605.1 Sinocyclocheilus anshuiensis
TCTTTTAAAATTCTGTCAGTTTAATGCCTACAAAAACGGCTGGTAAGGGACTACAAAGAGCTTCTTCCCAGGTCCGTTACGTTACCCCGGGAACACGCAACAAAGGGGGCGAGGCCATGCTGCGCTGCTTTAGAGAAGAGGAAGAAAAATATGGGTGCACATAAAAATCTATTCATATATGAATCGCGATTCTGTCTTCTAACGATTCTAATGGATTCACAAGTACTAGTCGACTTCAATGCTCTGCCATGACGCTTTAAGCTTGACGTCGACTAGTCGCTGGTCCTATAGAGTGTGCAACAGGATAAGAAATCTTTGAAGGACTCCCACATTTATGCTCCGTTTCCAAACAGTTCAAATGACAAATAAATGCATACTCTGAAAGCGCTCCACAAGA
>NW_015553548.1:488-1550 GCF_001515605.1 Sinocyclocheilus anshuiensis
TTTTAAACAGCTTATTGTACAGGTAAGTTAATCGCAGTTCGAATCTAATGCGCTGCTGCACTGTAACGCACACACATAGGCTACAGACAGTAGCGCGTACATCACGCGCACAGAATCATTCAGCGCGGAAATGTATTGTCAACACTGTTCTGTGATTTCTCAATAAAATAGCTTAGAAACTGAATAGTTCTAGCATATATTTCTTAATAACTAAATTCCACAGCTTTACTACTAGTAGAGAGACGCTGCCAGGTAGAATTAATTCACACACGCAACCGCTCCCACTAATGCATTCATATTAATGCAATCTTTAGTTTAGTTAGCTCTCAGCTACCGCTGATCATCATTTCATCTGATTTTTCTGTATCTGATTTAAAACGAGCAGAAATCTGTGAGAAATATAACGACCCAAAGACAAAAGAACTGTTAAAAATTAGCTGTTATAGGAGCAATAGCCATATGGGCAGCGCTGTGTCACATGCCATAGCTGTGCACAAGTTGTTTATCACAGCTCCAGACTTATTTGTTCATTAATGACGTCATCAGCGACTAGTCGACTTCGACTCGACTTTCATCACATAAAAGTCGACTTCAAAAAAGCAGAAGTCGTTCAACCCCTAATATGAATCGCGATTCTAACGATTCTAATGGATTCACGAGTTTCAAAACCAATGTTCTAAAGCAGCGGTTCTCAATCCTGTTCCTGGCGTCACCCTGCGCTGCATCTCTCTCTCTCATCCAGATCGTCAGATCAGCCCCAACAAACTGTTCCATTTATACACTTATTTTCACATAGCTATGAGAAGAGTTATACATGGACGTGCATACGGTTGCTGTGCTGTATTAAAGCTTTAATCAGAATAAAACCGTATATTAAAAGCTAACAGAAGCAGTAGCATTTACAAACCACAGCGTATCTACTGTATTAAAGCTTTAATCAGGATAAAACCGTATATTAAAAGCTAACATAAGCAGTATCATTTACAAACAACAGCGTATCTAAACGTATGGGACAACAACAAACAAACATACCATATGTAAGAAAAATGATGACGACGATGA
>NW_015553549.1:0-168 GCF_001515605.1 Sinocyclocheilus anshuiensis
CTACCGTATCTCGGTCGCCCTGAGGGGCTTCCCGATCACCAGGATCTTGCTGAGGCATCGAGCGGGAGGTATAGATGGCATTATGAGAACCTTCCTGTGTAAATGCTGTCTCGGGCAGTGCTCCCCTCACCTTTGAGGGTTGTATTTGAGCTTGCCTCTCCCATTTGG
>NW_015553549.1:184-510 GCF_001515605.1 Sinocyclocheilus anshuiensis
CCCTCACCTTTGAGGGTTGTATTTGAGCTTGCCTCTCCCGTTTGGCCCAGTACTTCCGCAGATGCTTGGAAAACTCTAAATCCAAATACTATGGTAAGTGCACACGTTATGCTTTGCGCACTTTTCTACAAACCCACATAGGTGGTAAGTGTACACGTTATGCTTTGCGCACTTTCTAAAATCCACATAAGTGGTAAGTGTGCATGTTATGCTTTGGCCACTTTCTAAAATCCACATAAGTGGTAAGTGTGCACGTTATGCTTTGCCCACTTTTGCCTCACTTTTGTGCTCCCTCAGCCAAGGTAAACTACTGCTAGCCGTTCCAG
>NW_015553550.1:0-825 GCF_001515605.1 Sinocyclocheilus anshuiensis
CAAAATATGAACCTTTCATAACCCATAATAGGGGCATTTTAACATTTTGTGCGTTTGTTTTTGTTTATGTTTTTAATTTAGTCATTTATCTTCTGCTTTAAAATGGTAAGCAATCAGTTATTTGTACTTGTCAGTGCATCAGACAAGACGACGACGAAGAAGTGCTGCTGTAGTGTCAAGTTTTCGCAAGTTATTACACATGCACCTGAATAATTATGTATGTAAATATGTATGTTACAATTATGAAAACGTTTTTATAATAAATTGCTGACAGTACAATACTGGACAATGATGTAATCTGCAGAATTTACACTTCATTTATGAGACTACAGTGTTTCCCATACACTGAGTGCGGGTGTTTTTATATCACTGTATTTCTGAAGGAAACCAACTGTCTTCAGAAAATTGGATGTCATTTTCATTTAATCTGGCATGTAATGCCTGATAAAGCAGTGTTTGTGAGCAGAGCGCTGCTTTGTGTACAGCTGTTACCGGGGAAACCTTGATCTCTACCACTCCAACAGCGCCTCCTGCTGGCAGAGAATGAGTTTGCATATATATGCCGCCACAAATAGAGTGTAAGTCTGTGGGAAACACTGGACTATGGTATAAATAAATTCAACTGTATAACAGTTTCACTGCAATTCATGTTACAATGTTAGAATTTAAGAACAATACACATAATACATATGCACTTATCTGTACATAGTAAATGCACTTATTTTTAAGTGGTTGTTGACATCCTATCTAAAACGGGATTTAGCCAAAAAACAAAAACATACAATAACGTTACCACTCTAATATGTCTTGCAATATCAGTGCGTG
>NW_015553551.1:0-1222 GCF_001515605.1 Sinocyclocheilus anshuiensis
TCTCAGGCTTCTGGAGGGGATGTAGATTCGTAAGAGTGAGGAGGACGTAGGAGGGTGCTGAGCCTGTGGCTGTTCTGTACTATAGACTGTATAAAAACATGGACGTAGTGTCCATGACATCACCCGTAGATTTCCGAAGAGAGTTTTTGAAGCTCAAAAGTGGGCAGAGGCGGCCGTCGCCATCTTGGCAGCGCGTCACTGCACGTCACTCTCGGATAATCGAAAATGGGCAAAAAGGCGGGACGTGGGTGAAGCTGAGGCGCTAGTTGCTGAAACCACGCCCGTCTATAGTGACAGCAGTGCTGCTTTGCAAAGACAAAACACCATAACTTCGTTTTTGGTCGAAATGTGTTATTGATAATTTTGGGACATATATGACCTCCTTTAACGTGTGTATAAGTATCTTGGAGAAAAGCCCAGGAGAAACCAAGACAGCGTAGGTTTCCGAAGAGCGTTTTTGAAGCCTAAAGTAGGCGGAACCGGCCGTAGCCATCTTGGCAGTGCGTCACTCCCGGATAATTGAAAATGGGCAAAGAGGTGGGAGCTGGTTGCTGAAACCACGCCCACCTAGCTTGACGGTGGTGACAGCAGCGGCCAATACATTCTTGTTCTCTCTCAACAACGCTCTAACATCACATGCAGATGGCAACACAATCAGGTGAACAGTTAATGGTTAATTCAGTGACTTTATGAGAAGGATTTCAATGAAATCTCAGAAGATGCAGAATGAAATTTCAAACGTATTTCATGTCAACTTAATCCCTCTCTGGGGCCAGAGTTGTCTATTATGTTGTCCACAAGGGGGAAGCCAGAGTCTGTTAATTACAGAAGGAATTCTGTTAATCACCAGCCAGGAAAGGTGAACGAAAATGCCTCTCTGTGATGTTACCACAAGGCATCACTTACTTACAGATGTCAGGTTTCTGGAGGGGATGTAGATTCGTAAGAGTGAGGAGGAAGTAGGAGGGTGCTAAGCCTGTGGCTGTTCTGTATGCAAACATCAATGTCTTGAACTTGATGCGAGCCGCAACCAGTAGCCAGTGCAGGGAGATAAAGAGAGGTGTGAAGTGGGCCCTTTTGGGCTCATGGAAGACCAGTCGTGCCACTGCATTCTGAAACATTTGTAGAGGTTTGATTGAGCATGATGGAAGTCCAGCTAGAAGAGCATTTCAATAGCCCAGCCTAGAAATGACAAGGGCCTGGGCAAGAAGTTGTGCAGCAT
>NW_015553552.1:0-510 GCF_001515605.1 Sinocyclocheilus anshuiensis
TAATGAATATAGCAGTCGTCATTTACTCCCGACATCTGAGCCGCTAACGTTACTTTTGCTTTGAAGTGAATGCGCCAATCCCGATCTGCCTAAATGCATCTATGTTCGCGCGAATCATTTGTGATCCAGCCTCATCTACAGAAGAAGTGAGTGTAAGGTTTTTTTAACGAATCTTTGCAAATCGCCTTCCCTAATAACGTGCGAATTAGCAAGTTTCACGATGAATGCAGCTAAAGTAATCAGTCCCTCTGAGAGCAGCTCGGAAGAAAGGGGCGGGGTCAGCAGAGCTCATTAACATTTAAAGGGAAATGCTACAAAACGGGGCCAGCAGAGCTCATTAACATTTAAAGCAACGTGGACTATAATGGCTTGATAAGAACAGAGCTGATTTTGACCGGTTTAAAAGGGTGTTTTTTACACTACCATTGAGAAATTTTAACCGATAACCGAAGTAGACTTTTAATGAAGACCCTAAAGAATCATATCAACTTGTGCAAAATGAGCATCCGA
>NW_015553553.1:0-798 GCF_001515605.1 Sinocyclocheilus anshuiensis
TCAGTGCATCACGTGATCAACTGCTGAATTCAAATCTGCTTCTGCACTTTGGCTGGCGCGGAGCCAAATCGGACGCGCTGGGCGCTTGTCATATTATCACAAATATTCAGTGTTTTCAACCATATAATGCTTATTTTAGGTTCCAGACATTTAAATACACACAAGTACTAGCAAAAAAAAAATCAATTTACAGTTTGTTCAAATACACACTGTTATCTGTGGAAGTGGCAATAATGATCCTTACAAATATAATCTAACGACATGTTTTATTGATATCATATACACATTGGGTAGATAACTATAAAGTTTACTCTACTCTTCTCCCAGTTCACCGGAGACTTACTTTAATGTCTTTCGGTAGGAGAGGATGAATATACGTGTTGAAAAATCCCACAGCTCGGATTCAGTGCGAACTAACATGGCAGCGCCCATCACCCGGTATAGATCAACTACCATGGTCATTATAAAAGTGTTTAAACTACCAAATACATTTACTTGCACATATTTCTGAGTAGGAATATCAGATATTTCATAATATAGCGAGAACGTTTGTGAATATTAATAAAAAAAAAAAAAGTAAAAATGAAATTACCTATTGTAATGGGCCAGAAGTGGAGGTAGCTTTTGCACAGCAAATTTCCTCTTATTTTCCTAGCAGTTTAAATTGTATCGATCTTCATTAACCAGGGCATGACGCGTCGCCATGGAAACAATAAGGCGATACGTTCTAAAAAACACTTTTGGGTTGAAGTGTTCTTACCCCCAGGGCATCCAAGATGTAGGTGACTTTGTTTCTTC
>NW_015553554.1:0-549 GCF_001515605.1 Sinocyclocheilus anshuiensis
TCTATTATCAATGTCGCGCTGTTGAGGCTCGTGCTGCCTGTCTCTCTGAGAGACTTTCATGGAGAAATCAAATCAAATGAGCGTACACTCTTAAAAATAAAGGTGATTCACGATGCCATAGAAGAACCTTTTTGTCTAAATGGTTCCATAAAGAACCTTAGTTAACTGAAATGGCTCAAGAATTTTACTTGCCCGATGGGAAAAATAGCCTGATTAAAACTTAAGTTACAAAAAATAACTAGTGACGCATTGAAACGCAAGAATGATTCTTGCGATTTTATTACTTTCAGCATAAACAGTGATTGATAATGGATAGTGTATTTCTGGTATCAGTGTCACGCTGTTGAGGCTCGTGCTGCCTGTCTCTGTGAGAGACTTTCATGGAGAAATCAAATCAAATGAGCATACAGCACACATAAATAAACTCACAGAACAAACATACTGAGGTAAAAATTCAAAATATTTAGTTTATTTATAGCATGAAGCATGATATTAACATACCAGGACAAGGGATCTATTTTGCTGAATATTTTCACGATTGCAAATGTT
>NW_015553555.1:0-165 GCF_001515605.1 Sinocyclocheilus anshuiensis
TCAACAACCTGATCAACTCTATGCGAAGGAGATGCGTTGCACTGCCTGAGGCAAATGGTGGTCACACCAGATAGTGACTGGTTTTCGGATCCCCCCGGACCCCCCAATACAGTAAAACTGCACATTTTAGAGTGGCCTTTTATTGTGGCCAGCCTAAGGCACACC
>NW_015553555.1:285-918 GCF_001515605.1 Sinocyclocheilus anshuiensis
GAGAAGTGCTCACTAACACAGATTTAGACAGATTTGTGAACAATATTTGAGAGAAATAGGCCTTTTGTGTACATAGAAAAAGTCTTAGATCTTTGAGTTCAGCTCATGAAAAATGGGGGCAAAAACAAAAGGGTTGCATTTATAATTTTGTTCAGTGTATATACACATAACATACACGTTGTAATTATGAGTGAATTCACAACCTTCACTAAGGGACAGACGTACTGCAACATAGGTTTCCAATCTAAACTTCCTAATTGGTTTTTCAGCCATTTTTCAATTTCTCTACAATGGTTACTTGCGAAATCAGACAGCACGATCTCATTATAATGGTTGCACGCGCTTAAGACACTGTGGATAGATGGTCCACTGCCCACATCGATCAGCCGCTTGCCTTTATGTTCTCCTTTAAAAACAAACATTTGGGTCAAAATTTAGGAAAAATAGAACATCTAGATCGAGCGATTCGATTGATAGGGATTGCTAACCCGCTGAGAAAACTTTGCTAAGGCATCTCAAAACGAAAGTAAGGAAATTCTGCTCGTCAGCGTGACCGCTAGGGCAGGAATAAAAATTCTTCACATACGCTCGCGAGTCAATGCTCAATAGAGAAACTGAAAAATGGCTGGAAAA
>NW_015553555.1:988-1214 GCF_001515605.1 Sinocyclocheilus anshuiensis
GTAGGAAAAAAAAAAAAAAAAAAAAAAAAAAAAAAAAGTTTAGATTGTAAACCCATGTTGCAGTCTGTGAACTGCAGGGCGAAAGGCAAGGTAATTATATTTCTATTGTATATTGGGTTTTTCTTAAAGTAGGCTACAATAATAATAATAAATTCTAAAAGGGTAATTGTGCATCTCACATTTTCTCTCAGAATTCTGAGTTTACAGTTGGAATTCTTTCTCTGCT
>NW_015553556.1:0-583 GCF_001515605.1 Sinocyclocheilus anshuiensis
GGGGGTGAGTAAACTATCAGGACATTTTTATTCTGGAAGTGAACTTATCCTTTAAAAATTTGCATGTAATGGTTTTTTTTTCTGATTGTTTTGAGATCACATCTTTTGTTATGTTGACGTAATAAACTGAGACGATGTGCATCAAAGTTTTAGAGGGAAAAAAAAAAAAAAAACTTTCAAACAGTCCTCATCTCTGCCGAACACCTGCTAAAAGCAGCTCCAGCTGTGGCAGCATGAGAGAGAGAGAAAATGATGGAGACGTGCGAAGCAAAAATGCAGAAAAACAGGGTCTGTTCCGTGCACAACCTGAACAAACTACAACAGGTAAAGCTGTCAGCTGTGTGGACATTAACAATATATCTTTAACCATTCTCATTTATAATCTTTAGTCTATATGCTGTGTTCTGTTAATGCGTGAGCTTCATATTATTTGTAGCGCACTTGCAGTCCAATAATCATAATAATTTTGTGCACGGTTACCTTTTAATAAACATTTTGCTAAATATCTGCACTATATTGCATATTCATATTTTTTTTCTTAACCTGTTGCCTACATGACAAGAAAGAGTGCAAGGAGCTAAAC
>NW_015553557.1:0-349 GCF_001515605.1 Sinocyclocheilus anshuiensis
TTAATGTCAAAGAACAGAGGATTCAATATGCTGAGGAACATTCTGGAGATAGCTGATAACTGTATGAATCCAGGGCCTGTCCACTAGTCAGCAACATGTTGCCATTAAACACACATTTAGGATCAAGCTATATTTGGAAATATCAAACAAAATAAATAGGTTAAGTAATAGAGAATTATGTTGTTTATTTCAATTTTATTTTAATGGTATCCACAAACTATAATTGACTGTTGAAAAATCTAAAAGCCATAAAATGATTCAGAATCAGATTTAAGAATAAATATATAGTTCAGTCATGAAACTCTAGATGGCGCATTCTGACGGGGTGTTAACGTAACTGATGATATTC
>NW_015553557.1:681-831 GCF_001515605.1 Sinocyclocheilus anshuiensis
AGTATTTTCTAAGCATGTATTGTTCATATAACAGCAGTGGCATTAGTAGCAAGCTCTTTTCCTAGTTCATGTATGTGAGAATACAACGACAAGTGTCGCAGATTTTAGAACAGTAAAGTTAATTGGGGATTACCTTATTTGCCCGAAATC
>NW_015553558.1:0-1066 GCF_001515605.1 Sinocyclocheilus anshuiensis
TTGAATTCGCTATCTGACCACAAAGGAGTCGCGAGACCATCTTTTCAGCAGTTGTGGGTATCAGTCTAGCATTCTTTCTAAACATTTTGTGAGTTTCTTTGTTACCACACAATCAAAACACTAAAACTTCTCTGATCAACAGAGGGTACGCTTGTTAACACATCAACTATTGTTAACCTTCCTTGGCAAGGCAGAGGATAACAAATTTACTAGCACTTTACGTTAAACTTCCCTGCTTAAATAGAGGGTAACCAATTCTTCTCTGCCAAAACAGAGGGTAACAAATATTAACACGTAATGTTAATCTTCCCTGCCTAAACAGAGGATAACCTTCATCTCTAAAATTAATTTTTTAGAGGATAACTTAGTTAACCAAATCCTACAGCTGTCTGTTAACTCTTCTCTGACGGGGCAGAGGATAACAAATTTGTACTGGTCTTAAACGATCTTTTGGATAGAGTGGAACTCACCAACCCTTGGTTGTACAGAAAGATTCAGTCTGGAACTTAGTCAGATCTTTGTTGAGCCTGAAGTTTCAATCTGGATTCAGGTGAGGAGCTCTATCCGGGTCACGGCACTAAAACTGTAGGAAACTTTTTCCTCGTCGAAGCAGAGACCAGGAGACGTTGGGATATCTTTCATACAGAAGTTACTCTTTATTGAGGACTCGCTGTGCGTCGCTGCAGTCATCCAAGTCTAACTAAGGCAGTGATACATTGTAGTTTATATACATTTAAGGGGGAGGGATACATTCAGTAGAGGTGGAGACAATCTAAGCCATAGCATGCAAATGAAGTACAGGAATCAGCCCGACACCGGCATTTTCCCAGCCTTGATCTCATCAGCATAACAGTGTCATTCAAATGCATAGGTGCTAATCCAATCAGCATAACTACTCAAAGACTGGGGCAGAGGCACCAAGAGCCATTACAAACAAAAGGTGATATTCTCAGTAATCTGGTTCATTTGACTAACACTAAGAGAACAGTAACAGACAGGAACCTCTTGCTACACTTTGCTTAAAGATAAATCATTTGTCTGATGTAATTTACCTTAAATGCTAAAT
>NW_015553559.1:0-277 GCF_001515605.1 Sinocyclocheilus anshuiensis
TCGTATGAAGTATTGTGTACCATCACAGTATAGCAGTTTATGCTGTCATTTGTGCCCTCTTGAACTGTGCTTCAGGGCAGTGATTTAGGCCCAATCCCAATTCTACCCCTTAGCCCTTCCCCTTTCCCCTACCCCTCCGTTTCGTGCGTTCACGTGAAGGGGTAACGTTAGGGGTGTCTCGATTGTCTTTTGGTTGGAGGGGTAAGGGGAAGGGCCAGACAGCCCTTCAAACGAAGATTTTTCGGGACCACACTTCAAACGAAGGGGTATGAATTAT
>NW_015553559.1:485-777 GCF_001515605.1 Sinocyclocheilus anshuiensis
CGCCCTGCTCTGCCTGCTCCGCCATGGCCCCCCGCTCTGCCTGCTCCGCCATGGCCCCCCGCCCTGCCTGCTCCGCCATTGCCACCTGCTCTGCCTGCCCGTTACATTCATGTCTGATCAGGGCGATAACCACCGTAGACATTGAGGGGGGCTAGTCCCCCCAATAATTAGAAATCGCTAAACCCTTTTCTCAAATATTGCCAATTCGAAAGATAGAGAGAGAGATGAAAGTTGCGTGTATGCGCGGCTGTGCGTTTCTCTTTTTAGAGTGAGTTTACTTCAAAAACAGCGA
>NW_015553560.1:0-1200 GCF_001515605.1 Sinocyclocheilus anshuiensis
TACTGTGTAGGGCCCGAAGCAATCCACCCCGGTGGAGTAGAATGGCGGTTTGCAAAGGCGGAGGCGGGCTGGTGGAAGATCTGCCATTCGGGGAATAATAGGAGGGGCATGGAACTGCTGGCACTTAGGGCACCTATGCTGATGTTTTCGGACCAACTCACGACCCCTCAGAATCCAGTACTTTCTCCTTAATTCAGAAAAAAGCCTTTCTGCCCCAGGATGGTGTAGGTGGTCATCATAATCCTTAACTATAAGTTTTGTGATAGGATGTGCCGGCTCCAGGACAACTGGATGAATGGCATCAGGGAGTAGATCGCTATTCTGACGTAATCTTCCACCTACCCGAATGAGCCCTGATGCTGGGTCCAACTCTGGGGCAAGGGAGCGTAAACGGCTTGAAGGTAGAAGGGGCTTTTGGGTTTGAAGGCAGGCCAAATCATCCCTGAATGAATCCATCTGGGCTTGCCTTAGGATTGCTGTCTCTGCATCACAGTAGTTTTCTGACTGGGGTCAGGGATGGAGGGGTATGGATTGAGGGATACAGCACCACAGAAATTAGGCTTGCGTAGCTCTACAAGGTCATCAGATTGATCGATATTAGGGTTAGTGGGCCACAGTTCAAGGGGTTGAAACAGGAAGGCAGGTCCTTGGTTCCACCTGCAGGGTCTGCCAAGATCAGACAGCAGTTTTCCTCTGGTTAAGTCATCCGCTGGGTTGTTCTGTGAATCCACATAATGCCATTCCTGGCCTTTAGTGAGCTCCTGAATCTCAGCTACCCTGGTTCCGACAAAGACCTTGTAGCGACAAGAATCAGAGAGAAGCCAATGGAGAACAGTCGTAGAGTCAGTCCACAGAGTAGTCTTTCTGATATAGAGGGTAAGCTCTGTTAGGAGGAGACTAGATAGCTGAGCTCCTATGAGAGCTGCACATAATTCAAGTCGTGGAATGGATAGCTGTTTTTTGGGAGCAATGCGGGATCTTGCCATGAGGAAGGACACGTACACCTGCTGATGATCTTCTGTACGCATATAAGCAACCGCACCATAGGACTGCTCTGATGCGTCACAGAAGATGTGAAGGTCATGGGTGGCTGAGGAGGAGTTTATTGACTGAGGTGTGAGGCAGCGAGGCAAAGTGATGCTGGAGAGAGCAGGAAGTTCACTTTCCCATGAAAGCCAGGCTTCTAGGAGATTATGAGGG
>NW_015553561.1:0-1596 GCF_001515605.1 Sinocyclocheilus anshuiensis
TGACTGGCGCCCGAATATTTTCCTTAATAGAGTTTATTTATGCTAAGGCGGCCACCACCGTTACAAATCTGTAACTCTTTCAGAGTCACTGAATATTGAACAATATGTATGTGGCCCAACTCATAATTTGGGTCATACACTTGACTTGGTTTTGTCCCGTGGCCTTTTCATCTCAAACATGGAGGTTATTGAGGCATGTGTGTCTGATCATTATCCAGTTTTGTTTGAATCTGAATGCTTTTCTCCATCACCTACTTTCGGTCAGCATTCACATTGGTCTAGAGCTATTAATTCTAACACTGCAAATTTGTTTTCTGAACATTATTCTTTACATGTTACCAATGATATCCTTAACGAAACTGATACTGAAAGTTTGATTGAAGGATTTTACAAAGCTTGTTCTACATCTTTGGACACTGTTGCTCCACTTAAGCATAAAAGGGTAAAGGGTGCTAGCCAGCCATGGTTAAATGAAACCACCCGCACTCTTAGACAAGAGTGTCGGAAAGCAGAGCGAAAGTGGAAAAAAGATAAGCTACATGTTTCCTTTGATATCTTAAAGTTAAGTCTCTCTAATTATCAAATAGCAGTAAAACATGCAAAATCTAGTTATTTCTCTCAGTTAATTGCTGATAATGTGAATAGACCAAAAGCATTGTTTGATATGATTGATTCTCTTTTAAACCCAACTATGAATCGATTATCTGAGACATCCTCTGAGCTTTGTGAGGATTTTTCAAACTATTTTACTCAAAAAATTGATGCTATCAGATCCTCCATTGCTCCTTCTGAATCACTTCATTTGCAGTTGCCTAGTACCACAAGTTGTTTGTCTTCCTTTCAACCTGTTTTATTACATCAGCTAGATGATATTGTCTCTACTATGAAGTGTTCTGGTTCTAAGTTATATATTATTCCTGCACGTCTTTTTAAGGATGTTTTTCCGACTATTAGTCCTATTGTAACAGCTATAGTGAACTGCTCTTTAGCCAAAGGTGTTGTTCCAGCCAGTTTTAAACATGCAGTTGTGCAACCTCTGCTGAAAAAACCTCAGCTTGTTTTAAACATGCAGTTGTGAAACCTCTGCTGAAAAAGCTCAGCTTGACCCAGCAATGTTCTGTTACTATCGGCCCATTTCTAAGTTGCCCTTTATCAGCAAGCTTTTGGAGAAAGTAGTGTTTTTACAACTTCAGTCTTTTTTGGATTCTTTTAGTGTTTTAGATAAGTTTCAATCTGGTTTTAGATCATTACACAGTACTGAGTCAGCTCTATTGAGAGTTACAAATGACATGCTGCTTTCTCTGGATTCAGGTGCTTGTGTTGTGTTGGTATTGTTGGACCTGAGCGCGGCATTTGACACCATTGATCATAGCATTCTTCTTGGTCGACTTGAATGTGTGGTAGGTATTTGAGGCACTACATTAAAGTGGTTTGCCTCGTATCTCGAGAACAGGACTTTTTCTGTAAATTTAGGACATTTTTTCACTTCCGCTGCACCTGTCTTGTGTGGAGTGCCCCAGGGATCCATTTTGGGACCTTTACTTTTTAATGTAGATTTAAACAGGGAGAGTGTGTCTGAACCCCGAACGTTATCAG
>NW_015553562.1:0-1228 GCF_001515605.1 Sinocyclocheilus anshuiensis
TATATATATATATATATATATGCGTGTGTGTGTGTATGTGTGTTTAAAATATAACACAATATCAACTTATTTACTGAACTGAAAAAATTGAACTGAAATGTGTTTACTGAACTGAAAAAAAATGCATTTAAACTCGTAATATTCGGGACAAACAGCACTAGTGTGATAGGTATTGCTCTCACTGCTTGTGTAACGTTAATATCGCTTATCATGTGATATAAATATGAGACAAAACACATACAGGGGCATTTTTGCACCAATATCTTGAATTGAAGGGCATAACTGCATTTATGGAGTTGTTGCCCTGCATCATATTTCTCAACAGTCAACTATGAAATGTAAGCTGATGTACGGGTCTGGGGGCGGGGACAGTGCGTTAACTGCGTTAAAATATTTTAATCGTGTTATTTTTCATAACTAATTAAGTTAACACGTTAAACTGACAGCTCTAATATATGTGTATATATATATATAGCGTCTGCTAAATGACTAAATGTAAATGTATATATATATATATATATATATATACATACAGTCATGGCCAAAAATTCGGCACCCTTGGTAAATATGATCAAAGAAGGCTGTGAAAATGTATCTGCATTGTTAATCCTTTTATTTAAAAAAAATAACAAAAATCTAACCTTTCATTGGATAATAAGAATTTATGAAATAAATGTTTTTCTCAAATACACGTTGGACACAATTATTGGCACCCCTAGAAATTCTTATGAGTAAAATATCTCTGAAGTATATTCCCATTCATATTCACAATTTTGAGCACTCCAGGGTGATTATGAACATGAAATTATCCAGCCATGGCTTCCTGTTTCACAGAATTATAAATAGGAGGGAAAACAAAGCCCAAATTCCCTTAATCATCCATCACAATGAGCTTCACAAATTAGTGAAGTGGCTTTAAGAAAAGAGCTAGAGCAGTGAAAGTTCCCATTTCCACCATCAGGGCAATAATTAAGAATTTCCAATCAACAGAAAATGTCACGAAACTGCCTGGAAGAGGACGTGTGTTTATATCGTCCTAATGCACGGCGAGGAGGAGAGTTTGAGTGGCTAAAGACTCTCCAAGGACCACAGCTGGAGAATTGCAGAAAATAGTTGAGTCTCGGGGTCAGAAAACCTTTAAAAAATTGTCAAACAGCCCCTACATCACCACATGTTGTTTGGTAGGGTTTCAAGAAAAATTCTCCTAGCTCATCCAAAAACAAACTCC
>NW_015553563.1:0-516 GCF_001515605.1 Sinocyclocheilus anshuiensis
GTGATCATTAAAGACTGTGAATTGAAGTTATCGCCGTGTTTCCTCTCTCCTTGCCTCCCGAGAAGTATGACAGAAGGACCGACCAAAACAGTAACTTACGTGTTTTCCCCTCCATTTGTTTTCCGTTTTTTTCTCGGTGTTTTTCTTTCCGTTGTGTCCCCATGGATCCCTTCACTCGCCCCGAATTCCTCCTCCTCCTGCTGGAGCAAGGAGACAAAGCTCTCGAGGACCATACCAAACTGTTCCTGTTGGTCGCTAACATCACCAGCTACCCGGACGACGCGCTCTGCTCTTTCTATGATGCAAGCCTGCACGCCGAGTGCAGAGCGCTGTCGTCCGAAGATGGTCCTCGGGAGGAATTCGCCGCCTTCGTGGAGTGGACTCTGGCGAGAACCCGGACCCAGAGCCCAGCCGACCATCTTCCCGCGGTACGGAGCATCAGTCTGAGCCCACCGATGACGGAGAGCCATTTCCCGCCGCGATCCGCGGGCCAGAGCAAAGCCAAGCGACTGAGCA
>NW_015553563.1:643-765 GCF_001515605.1 Sinocyclocheilus anshuiensis
CACAACCCGTCAGACCAGGTGCGAGAGCCGGTGACAGTGCCCACCACGAGGGAGCAAGCCGTGGACGGTGTGAGCATGGAGAGGAGCTCCGCTCCCTGCATCATGGCTGAGGGTGAGCTGAC
>NW_015553564.1:0-930 GCF_001515605.1 Sinocyclocheilus anshuiensis
TAAGTGTTGATAATTTAATTAAAAGTAATTACGAATGTATTAAAATTATTTAAAATATTAAGAATAAATTATATATACAAAACCTGCAGCGATTCAGATGGACTGCCATAGTGAGTTGGATTCAAATCTATTAATTCAAAAGAGATTAATTTGCGAACCGGAAGTTACTAAACGGTGAGCGCAAGGAGGGTAAACGTCCATCCATAAGGTAAGTCATTAACAGGTTTAGACAATCAAAATAAGCTTTTAACAAATAACGTTACGTTTTTCTTCCTCAGTGCTCCTCTTTCCTTTTCAGCTGCCGTCTCGTTCCTCGTATCATCCTGGTGAACGTTAAGGAATTTAGCCGTTCTTATCCGCTTGGATGGGTTGGCTAATTCCTCCTCCATCTCTTCACGGGTCTCTGGAGGTGGTAAATTAAACCACAGATAATGTAAGTAACGTTAAATAATGTAGCGTTAGCGCAAACAGACATTTTTACGTCAGTCGAACGATAATGTAGCGTTAGCGTAAACAGACATTTTTACGTCAGTCGAAATCAAAATTACTTCATCGAAACGTACCTTTTATCAGAAGTACCTGAGCTTGATAATATGTGTTTTCCCAGCGAACAAGATACAAAAAATCCTGTTTATAATTTTTAGGGTCAAATCTTTTAATGTCTTCTATGGGAACGACGTGTTTGTGCCCGTCCGAATACCGCACATAGGCAAACATTTCTGAGGTAAAATACCGTTATTTTTAAAATCCTGTTGGCAGGAGAGCCCTCTTTTATGGCCTCAGGTTGGTAGCACGCGCACGGTTATCACCCAAACCTGTTTCAAATTAATAAATAAATAATAAATTATATATATTTATTTTTATTTATTTATTTATTTTTTTTATCAATTTTTTTTTGACTGTTATCACCCAAACCTGTTTCAAATAAAT
>NW_015553565.1:0-172 GCF_001515605.1 Sinocyclocheilus anshuiensis
GTTTTAGCGTAGTTTTGATGTATTCTAGAGTAGCCAATAAAATTCTTGTTTCATTTATAAAGAATCATTGTTGGTGTCACCATTTTAATGTTAAAACCTTTGCCAAAAGATCCTTGCTGCCTAGCTCGTAGCTTACTCATAATAATTACTATAATAGCTTATAACTTATCAA
>NW_015553565.1:206-956 GCF_001515605.1 Sinocyclocheilus anshuiensis
ACCTCTCTAAGAGCTTACAAATTATCAAAGAACGTATTTATCCGTGGCCAGGAGAATACATAGTCAATTTGTTAAAATATACTGAGGTCACGGCTCGCTGGACGACCCTTGATTTAAAGTGTAACATAACAAATTTGAAATCGGTTTAATCAGGTGGACTTCGAATTTTCAAGATTTGATTCCTTTCAAACCCTGACTGAATTAATAGTAATTAATTCCCTAAAATAAAATAAAAGTAATCAAGTTATTACACAGGTAATTTTCCCCACACAATGTGCTCACTCCTGGGAAGTAAAGTTACTGCATGACAAAGCTTCACTGAGCCAAGTTTTTCAGGTTGAGGGGAACCAGAACAACGGGAAACACAGCTCAAAAGCTCGAGAAACCCTTCACATTCTGGATTGCTGTTTTGACAGGACAGCTCAAAAGCTTGAGAAACCCTTCACATTCTGGGTTGCTGTTTTGCCAGGAAATTAGTTCCCAGTACTTCTTTTCGGCTTTCATCTTCTGAAGCACACATTTGATGACGTTACTGCCAATAATGAACTCGTCCTTCTGTCCAGGTACTAGTAAAGTAGGTACGATGAACTTAAATCCATAGACTTCGACTTCCAGGTCATACGTGCACTTAGGCTGAATAGTAAGACCACCACAGCCAACGAGGACCACGTTACCAGGAATCACTGAGCACTGAGGGTGAACGCTATCGGCACGCAACTTGGATTCACCTTCTGTACTCAGGGTGCAAGC
>NW_015553566.1:0-526 GCF_001515605.1 Sinocyclocheilus anshuiensis
TGTTTTTTGCACAAACAAAGCACGTGCATTGCTTCATAAAATTTAGGTTAAACCACAGGAGTGACATGGATTACTTTAATTATGTCTTTCTACCATTCTGGACCTTGAATCTTTTAGTTGCGTTGCTGCCAATGGAGGGTCAGAAAGCTCTCGAATTTCATCAAAAATATCCTCATTTGTGTTCTGAAGATGAACAAAGGTCTTATGGGTTTGAAATTATATGAGGGTGAGTAACTGATGACAGAATTTTCATTTTTGGTTGAACAAACCCTTGTTGACATTGTTATGACATTGTATGTGTATTTACAGTTTTTGTTTTGTCTGTTGCCACCTCATCGCTTACATTTATTGTCGTCAGAAAGCCAAACCTCTCTCACACCTCATCAAAAATCTACCCTGCCACTGATTTCACCACTGAGCATCATGTTTGCTACTATTTATTAACTTGGTGAAATGTTTGCTGCTATAGTGCTTGTTATATACAGTCACAGTATACAGTTTCAGCAGCCCTTGGTGTTTAAAACGC
>NW_015553567.1:0-500 GCF_001515605.1 Sinocyclocheilus anshuiensis
TGCAGCACGAAGCTGCTATTTGAATAAAGTTAAATTTAACTCCAAGCGAACAGAGTTTAAGCGCCACATCGCAAAACCAACCAAAGCGGTGTTGTTATTTGTACAGTGTTGAAATGCGCCAAAATTTCATATAACATGCTTAACTGTACTTGCAATGCAACTATTCACATGCTAGCCCACTAGAGCTTGTTTTGGTTGCCATAGTTACGATCGTGACACGGAAGTCTTAACCTACTTCCGAAGCAACTCTGAACTGCGCACGCGCAGCACAGCGACGCTATTGTAAACAAATCCCACGGTGGTGCTAAGCTAACGAAACGGTGGTGTTTACATTGAAGTCTCTGCTAAAGCCTTTAGCCTCAAAGGTTAGCAGTTAGCATTAACATCCAGTGGTTGAATGCCGTGTCTGTTTGGGATAGCGAAAGTGATTTAACCCTTTAAACACCTCAAGTAGAACACTTTGGTCTCTTTCTCTTTCTGATTTCTCCCTTCTCTCACTT
>NW_015553568.1:0-206 GCF_001515605.1 Sinocyclocheilus anshuiensis
GATATTAACAGACGAACTACGCTCATATTTATAATTCCAAACAAGTGACAGGTGCTAGGAAACGCTGTTTTGTACTCATTTACTGAATGCGCTGCTTCTCTGCCGCTCACTGCACAGAACAGACACCAAGGGAGGTGACACTTCTCCGGGAAAGTCAGACCTCGCGTTCGCGGGACAGCACTGGCGAAATCTTCCAACTGAACCAT
>NW_015553568.1:558-1167 GCF_001515605.1 Sinocyclocheilus anshuiensis
CAACAGTGAAAAGGGACCCCTTTCAAACAGTGTCGCGTTCCGAATGTTGTTTAAGCGACATACACCGGTATTGCGGTATTTTAAAAATTCATATCATAACAAAAATAAACACCGGTATTCGGTATGAACCGGTATACCGCCCAGCACTAGTCCCAGCCCTATTTATTTTTAATAAATTGTTTAATTGTTAGTGCAGATTAGGTGTTAATTAAAAAAACCATCATGACAGTACCAAAATCCAACCAGACTTAATCTTCTATGGCACATTCTGTTCATTTAAAAATAACATAGGGTAAGATGGGAGAAGACCCTTAAAAATATTAACTTTTATATTGTACAATTTAAATAAGAATTGAGAATGTACAGAATGATGATGATGCATCAGTCAATGTGTTATTAAAGAAAATAAAATAATTTTCTAATTTAGCTCACACAGCACAATATGTATAATAATAAAAATTTAACATTTTAACATTTTTACCTGGGGCTAGACAATGTGAACACTTGAATAATGCAAGAATAAAGAACGTACTTCATTTAAGAAATAAATGTTAATCGCACTTAAATAAAAAATAAAATAAAAATTATATATATATATATATATATATA
>NW_015553569.1:0-185 GCF_001515605.1 Sinocyclocheilus anshuiensis
TTCAGGGCCTGAATTTCATTTTTGAAAATGGGGGGAATTCCCCTCGTAGGTGACTCTTGTGAGACGGGAAGCAGCACTGACTGCTTTCACACAGGAGTCCGCTACTGATCCATGGCTGTTTACCACAAACACAACATTTATCCATTATTTTGATTTCAAATCCAAACATTGTTACTTAAAATGCT
>NW_015553569.1:636-1278 GCF_001515605.1 Sinocyclocheilus anshuiensis
CAGTAGACTTTAATAATATGCATTTATGGTGTAATTACTACATTTTCGTGTCAATCCATGTTCATATTTACTGCAAACAATGCGCTGTTACTTTAATTCTTCGCTTGCAGCGCAGCAATAGACTCGGTGCGGAAACAATCTCTGCAGACGCACTGCTCCTGAACGCACTGCCAGACCGCAAACGTGTGCAGTGAACGTTAACATGAGCACGGAAAAAATACGCACCACGTGTGCATTGCAAACGGAGTAATGTGAACCTGGCATTATGTGTGTGCGCTGCCAGTGTGCACGAGTGCACGGTCTCCAGGAGAGCGCGTGAGCGCTGAATGGTTAAACACTGGCAAGAATTAAAAAGAAATGCAATTTATAAACTTTAGTGATGATGTGACACTGCCTCGACTGTGCAAGTGACAATTTTAGTGACGATGTGACACAGCCTCGACTGTGCAAGGGACAATTCCTGTGTCAACTGTGCAGCTCGCTTATAGACAGGTGATTAGACGTGTGGTGATTTGAAGCCATTTGCGTATTTTGAGAGAAAGAGAGAGAGCGCGCGCACGGTGATTCACTCACGCTGTTTATGAAATTACGTCTCACACTAGGTTTTCAAATTACTTTATAAGTTATTTAATGAAGAAATAT
>NW_015553570.1:0-1799 GCF_001515605.1 Sinocyclocheilus anshuiensis
AAGACGTCCGTCATATACATTATACATCGATGAAAAATGAGGGGGGAAAAACAAGATAATTGCTCGAACTGTCCCTTTTCTTCAAGTTAACGTTATAAGCAAAACGCATGAGCATCTCCCTCAGAGTTCGTTTGGAGCGCGTGCATTTGATACTGCTTACTATAACCTTGATTCAGGTGAAGTTTGAAGGTAATTTACAAACTCTTCTTTCAGTTTTCTGAAGTAGTTATTGAAGTGCCTCACCGGAACCCATTGCAATGCTGCGTGAATATACGGTCTTAAGTGTATTACATTACACACATAACGTTTCTGCCAGTCAAAAGTTTTTGAACAGTAAGATTTTTAATGTTTTTTAAAGAATTCTCTTCTGCTCACCAAGCCTGCATTTATTTGATCCAAAATTCAGCAAAAGCAGCAAGTTAATATTGTGAAATATTTTTACTATTTAAAAGAACTGCTTTCTATTTGAATATATTTTAAAATTTTATTTATTCCTGTGATCAAAGCAAAATTTTTATTAACATGTATGTTTTCTAATTCTTTTGTCTTTCGTTATTTGCAGAATTACACCTCAGAGCTTCCAGTTTCTGTGTCCAGACTAAGGCTCCATTTGACTGGATAGGTGAGGTTTGTTTGTATATAACTGTAGTTTGTTGAGCAGTAGGCCTATTTTTATTAACATGCAAGTTCTCTAATTCTTTTGTTATTTGCAGAATTATACATCAGAGCTTCCTCTTTCTGTGTCCAGACTAAAGCTCCGGTTCACTGGATAGGTGAGGTTTGTTGCATTTCACAATTGGAAAGTCCTCTCAGCAAGATAGACAGTGATGTGAGTATTTTAGTTTTGTGCTTGTTCAAATTAAAACATGCTTCTTGTTGTTTTTTTTCTAAGTTGTTTGGGTTTGTAGAGTCACGCATCACACAGGGCTCAACACACTGAACCCTGTTGATCCCTGTTTAACGGCATTATATGGAGAAAAACCCTGGATTGTTTTCCTTAAAAAAACGTTTTTTTTTTTCAACTGAAGAAAAACAGGCATTTTATATTTTGGATGACAGTGGGTGGGCCTCGGGCCTCTGAAGGGATATTTTGTGACTTTTAAAGTTAAATACTTCAGTCTGGTACACTTAGACTAGAGACAGTTATAAAGCAGTTACATTTTTGTCAGCCTTAGCCTAAATCAATTAATAATTTTTTCTTTTATTTAAGAATTCCATGTCAAAGGGCTGCTGTTCTTCAGGGCCTTCCACATTACCTCAATGAGGATGCATCAGATTTCAAGTCAGCAGAGGTAGACTTGAATGTTAATACCTTTGCTTAAAATAATGGTCTGTATATGTCTAATCATGACCCTTTCTGTGAAATCTAGGATAGTTTCATAATCTAATTATGAGATAACGAATGCCAAAGTTTGATTTTATCTATTAATTTCACTGTGATTTCAGTCTTTTGATATGGCCTTGGTCAGTATTAAAGATATCAAGGTTATATTTTCATAGAATTTTCTTTACATTATACAGGGAACAGACATTGAAGACCTTGTGACGGACAATTCTCATAATGCCTGATGGAGATGATGCCTTTGACTACTATGTGGTGCTGGAGGAACAGATTGTCCTGAGAGATGTCAAAGACCTCCCTCATGCTGTAGCTCTACTAGTCGGGCTGATTTTTGCACTACTGAGAGATGTCAAAGGCCTCCCTCATGCTGTAGCTCTACTAGTTTGGCTGATTTTTACACCAAAAAAATACACTACACATTTGAGGTCATTCAAGATTTTCATTTACCTTGGAGGTG
>NW_015553571.1:0-770 GCF_001515605.1 Sinocyclocheilus anshuiensis
GATCAGATCCGAGGACTGGTTTGTCACGATAGATCTAAAGGACGCCTACTTCCATGTTTCTATCATTCCTTCTCACAGGAAATTCCTGAGGTTCGCTTTCGGGGGCAAAGCGTTCCAATATCGGGTTCTTCCGTTTGGCCTAGCTCTCTCCCCTCGCACTTTCACCAAGTGCATGGATGCAGCTCTAGTGCCACTGAGGCTTCAGGGCATCCGTGTGCTGAATTATATAGATGACTGGCTTATACTGGCCCAGTCTCGAGAGATGGCGGTTCGGCATCGAGATGTCGTCCTTGGCCACATTCAGAGCTTGGGGTTGAGACTCAACACGGAAAAGAGCGTGTTGTTGCCCACCCAGAGAACAACGTTCCTGGGGGGGGTATGGGACTCGACAACGATGCGGGCACAATTGTCTCCCGCTCGTATCGAGTCCATCCTGGCGATGGTTTCCAGGATAGGGCTAGGCCACGCTATCACTGTAAAGCAGTTCCAAAGACTGCTGGGGCTCATGGCAGCAGCGTCCAACGTAATACCTTTTGGCCTTCTGTACATGAGACCCCTACAGTGGTGGTTGAAAACCAAGGGGTTTTCCTCGAGAGGGAATCCGTTCCGTATGATCAGGGTCACGCGCCGATGCCTTCGTGCCCTGTCCATATGGAGGAAACCTTGGTTTCTGTCCCGAGGCCCAGTATTGGGAGCGTCATGTCGCCGAAAGCTCGTTTCGACAAACTCATCCCTTACGGGTTGGGGCGCGGTCATGGACGGCCGCTTTG
>NW_015553572.1:0-154 GCF_001515605.1 Sinocyclocheilus anshuiensis
TAAATAGTGCGTACTGCGTAGTAGCTACAATCGGTGCCGTTCAGCATGAGCTCGGGCCAAAGACACATTTGCTCATGTGACTGATGTTTTTTAAGTGCGTTATAAGCCTGGTTTACATAATAAATAATAGTTTAGCATTCAAATACATCGCAAA
>NW_015553572.1:508-1319 GCF_001515605.1 Sinocyclocheilus anshuiensis
TTTCCCCCTGACAGGTCATGTCACACCCAGTGGTGGCTCCAGGATTTTTTTGTTGGGGGTGCTAAGGAAGGGCTTAACAGTTCAGAGGGGGTGCTAAAAAAACGAATTAAACTGAGTGAAAGTAATGAACGTCTATAAGCTTCAGCTATCTAAGCATGCGATAGCATGCAAATCCGGGAAAATCGCGATAACCTCCCCGTGCTGAGATGCGTCGTATGTGTCGACGATAGCCAGAGATATTGTCAAAACAAAGCATCAAAAAATGCGCCGCAATAAGTTCATAGCGCATTACCGTATGGCGCGCTGTGAGGATAATTACAATTTAGGCTATTAGGCTACTCCTCATTGAAAATGTTTTTTTTTAAAACAGGTCTATTCATTTATACAATTGAATTATAGGCCTATAATTAAAACTATTAACACTGCAGTCATCAATGAAAATTAAGAGCAGCTTTATTTCGTGCACAGATTTTCAAAAACAACCTGTTTAACGCGAAATACGTTTCTTCTCATGTTTTTCACTATACGGGCCACAATAGAAATATTAAGGGTGGCCCATAATATTAATTTAAAGGGGTCATATGATGCGATTTCAAGTTTTCCTTTCTCTTTGGAGTGTTACAAGCTCTTGGCGCATAAAGAAGATCCGTAAAGTTGCAAAGACTAAAGTCTCAAATCCAAAGAGATAAGCGTTAGAAAGCTCCGTCAGTTTTTTTACTTTCACTTTCTCTATAGTGAATTGACTGACGTTCACCGGCATAACTCCTGCGCACAGTTTGCGCTTTGCTTGCTTGTGTTGCTTGACCCCTCC
>NW_015553573.1:0-1134 GCF_001515605.1 Sinocyclocheilus anshuiensis
TTTGAAATTGTCTACTTAGTAACTTTTTGACCTCTTCTGTTCTCAAACAATAAATAAGGGGGTTGATCATGGGTGGCAACAAGCTATACATCATAATAATTACTAATCGCAAATCAGTGCTGAACTTTATACCAATGTTGCCAGACAAATAATTAAATAACCTGGGTAGGAAAAAGAGAGCAATTATGATGAGCTGAGGACTGCAGGTGGAGAAAGTCTTCATCTTTCCTTGAGTACCTGAAATCTGCATAACTGCTAGAAAGATAGAGCAATAAGAGAATATAATAACAGCAAAGGGCACCAACAGTATTGCAAAGGCATAGATGAGGGCTGGAATACTATATAGTGATCTGTCTATGCATGCCAGTGTTGTGATTGAAACATGATCACAGTAACAGTGTATAATTGTGTGTTCTGCACAGTAAGGGAGAGGATAAGCTCGAATGACCATTGCCACGGGGCCTAGCAAACCCAAAATCCAAGAGCCAAAGAACAGAATGAGTACATTTTGGTTTGTCATGATGCTATGATATTGAAGCGGGTAACAAATTGCTGCATAGCGGTCTATAGCAATTACTGCCAGAATAACTGAACATACACTGCCAAAATAATGCACAAAAAACATTTGCACAAAACAACCCAAGAATGAAATGGTTCCATCTTGAAACCAGTACCTGCTGATTATTTTCGGTAATGTTGTGGTGCTGAATAGTACATCACACACGACTAGATTTATAATGAAATAGTAAACCGGTTTCTGAAGGCTCTTAGTCGTTACAAACAACATAAAAAATAAAGCATTTCCCACCAATGTAAACACATAAACAAAAAATAGAAGTGCTGAAACAAGTCCATAGTAATGAGGCTGGAGTCCAGGAAAGCCAACTATCACAAAATCCTTTATAAAGCTGACGTTTCCCACTGACATGATGAATATCAGTCCCTCAATATGGGTCTTTTTTCTGTATGTAGAAAATATTCCATTTAATATTATAATAATATACTATAACTATAATAATAGCAATAACTTTATAGTTTAAAAAAATGTGTATGGATAAAGAGAAGCAAACCTGCCACACTTCTTTCACTGGCTACTGTCAAAGCACATTCTGTCCCTTTACAATGAGATGTGCT
>NW_015553574.1:0-1287 GCF_001515605.1 Sinocyclocheilus anshuiensis
GCTGAGTGACACCCTGAGGTAGTTGACTATTGATCTGAATTGAAATTGGTCTGTGGAAACTGGGAGTTTCTTTTGCTATTCAAAATCATAGACAGAACAGGCAGAAAATGAGTTCTTGGAGGGCTTTTATTTTGTAATGGGACATCAGATAGTCTTGACATTGTGAGAGCGACACTCTGGAGTGGTGTACTGTTAATATTTTGTGGAAACAGGAAGTTTTCTTTTTATAACTATGAATTTACAGATAAAACAGGTTGTACAATTTATGAGAGGCTTTTATTTTGTTATTTCACATCAGGCAGTTATTTTTATATTATTTGGAAATTCTACATTTAATATTACTCAACATTTGAAGTCATTTTCACATTATCAGACGTTTTTTAAACATTTGTATTATTTCATATTTATTGATGTTGCTTTGTCTTTATTTGTGTATTGTTATGTTTACTTATTCATTTATTAATTATTGACAGAGAAACTGCTGAATAAATGAATGCCAAAGATCACTTTTCTTTTAAACTGAGTTTTTACACGCTATTACCGTAATGTAATATGCGCGCACCACAAATCTACATGGGGGCTAGAATGACCCTGTTTTTCAAAGTGGAGGCTAGCCTGACTGCAGTGTTTAACCTGGGCTCACCTGCTTGCCTGTACACATTAGTTATGTTTTAGTAATGAGAAGTATATTGAGTTGGGTCTTATCATCTTAGTCCGCTATGCCACATTAAGCGTTTTACAGTATGGGAGGAAAACATATAGCTATATAGTATCATATGTAAAAATGTTGTTTATTTCACTACAGAATGGGCTCATACACAAATATACCATACTTTAAAGCTCAATAGCATTTGAACAGAATGACTTACAGTCACAAAACCAACTATCAAGTGTTCATGTAGGTGTCAGGTGTCACAGAGACAGTCACATGTTTAATTTTTTTATATTTATTAAAATAAACTATAAAGTCATGTGTAAATATTGCTATGAATTTCACTGCCGAATGGGCTCAAACACAAAATCTACCATAATTTAAAGTTCAGTAGCATTTGAAGAGAATGACTTACAGTAACAAAACCAACAAATAAAAAAGTGATCATGTAGGTGTCATGTGTCACAGACATAGACTGTATAAAAACATAGACGTAGTGTCCGTGACGTCACCCGTAGGTTTCTGAAGAGCGTTTTTGAAGCTCAAAGTGGGAGGAGCTGGCCGTCGCCATCTTGGCAGCACGTCACCACGCGTCACTCCTGGATAATCGAAAATGGGCAAAGAGGCGGGGGCGT
>NW_015553574.1:1451-1693 GCF_001515605.1 Sinocyclocheilus anshuiensis
GTTATTTTTTACTTCTAAAAACTGTACAATTAACAGCATTTTACTGTAAAATTACATGAAATGTCTGGATAGATATTTTACAGTTTTTCCCTGTATATAGTACGGGAACTTACTGTTAAGCTATTAACAGTTTTTTTTTTCGTAGTGGTTTTACAAAATTATACAGTTAAAATTACACTTATTTTTTACAGTGTACATATATAGTATCATATGTAAAAATGTTGTTTATTTCACTACAGAAT
>NW_015553575.1:0-196 GCF_001515605.1 Sinocyclocheilus anshuiensis
TTGCTCAAAATAATGAATTTTTTATGAAACCTACCTATATTCAAGGGTTGATAAAAAAGAATGCTTTAAGCTAGAATAAAATTGATTTTTTTTTTTGTTTAAAAGTAGAGGCTCTGATCTTTATTTTGGTGTATTGCATATTCAAATATTCATACAGCAAAATATACTGGAGGCCATCAAATTTGAGTGAAAATCA
>NW_015553575.1:619-829 GCF_001515605.1 Sinocyclocheilus anshuiensis
GAGGATTTCGATATAAGCCAAGAGGAGACTGGTTTTCCTTTGCTAAAGTAAGGAAACTTTGCTTCCTTTGTTCCTGTTAACAAACATTGGTTTTCACGAGACTCACCGGTGCATGCGCAGCGCTGAACTCATACGTCATGCTCCCGGAACGGCTTCTGTGTAAACTGTGCAACTGTTGGCGCAAGCTACATTAAAGTGATTATTACGTTT
>NW_015553576.1:0-143 GCF_001515605.1 Sinocyclocheilus anshuiensis
TTCTAGCCAGGTTTCGTTTAGAAACATAAAATCCAGGTTGTTTGTTGTTAAGTCATTGATTAGAAATTATTAATTTTTTTAATGAGCAAATGTTTAAAAATGCTAACTTGATGGCATTGCATTTTGTCTCAACAGCAATATTA
>NW_015553576.1:245-565 GCF_001515605.1 Sinocyclocheilus anshuiensis
AAGTAAATGAAAGAAAGGGTAAAATAATTTTTTTTTTTTTTAAATAATGTTTGTGAATGAATTGTGAATGTTGCTGCTACCATCCATTCCATGACACGACACGTATAACTGAGAGCTGTTATCAGTTGTTTTTGGTTCACCTACAACAGATGGAGGAGGGTTTGGGCCCTGGCGTTATGGCAGCAGCCGGAGAGCTCTCACAGGGTGAGGAGGACGAGCTGGGCCCACAGGCTTCGTGGTTGTGGGCCCCGCCATTTTTTAGTTGATATCTGGGAGCTTGCAGCGAAAGAGTGGGAGAGTTTGGTCCCAGCATAAACCAG
>NW_015553577.1:0-807 GCF_001515605.1 Sinocyclocheilus anshuiensis
AACAAAGGTTATTCGTCCAATTCAATGCATATTGTACGCATTATTGTACGAAATAATGTTTAATATTTGTGTTAAATAAACAAAACGCACCATAGTATCGATATTTTTTGTTTGAGTATCGATACTTCAGATCGATACGCCCATCCCTACAGTCAGCGCGGGCTTTGCTGCTCACGGTCACTAGACTCGCTGCTCGGGATGGAGAAGAAGATCGCTGAATAAAGGCTTGGATTTGGGTCTGTTCCTCGCAGTCGTATGGATTCGGAAGATTTGGATTACAGCGCACGAATAAAATTGTTTCATTTCGTAATTATGTTGCGTTTTTGGTGTATTTTAGGCTATAGTTCTATTGTCAGTCACAGCATGTCGGAGAAAACGCCTTTTGTGGCCCATGGCAAACAAAGTAAACATTACATGACAAGTAAAGGTTAAACGATTGCAGAAATTTTATGTAGCCCATGGCAATCAAAGTAAACATTACATGACAAGTAAAGGTTAAACGATTGCAGAAATGTTATTTATTTCAAGGTTTAAAGTGAAGTCGTGTTTAACATTATGTAGGCATATTGAGCTGGCAGCAGAAATCACAACAAAACGAAATGTTATCATTTCATAAGTAAATGAGTAACGTTAAACAATTTAATCATGCAATTGAAAACAAGGTAATTCATATGACAACTAAAAACTAATAAAATTAATGCTGCGATTTCAATATTCATAAGAATTAATTTGTAGGTGTCATCAATACGTAAGTATTTGTAGGTTTAGATGCTGAAAATACGTCAGTATTGTACGTTTTAGTGCCTG
>NW_015553578.1:0-166 GCF_001515605.1 Sinocyclocheilus anshuiensis
ATTGAAAATGGGGGAAAATCTCATTATGAAATAAATGTTTTTCTCTAATACACGTTGGACACAATTATTGGCACCCCTAGAAATTCTTAGGAGTAAAATATCTGTGAAGTATATTCCCATTCATATTCACAATTTTGAGCACTCCAGGGTGATTATGAACATGAAA
>NW_015553578.1:176-577 GCF_001515605.1 Sinocyclocheilus anshuiensis
AATTTCCAATCAACAGAAAATGTTATGAATCTGCCTGGAAGAGGACATGTGTCTATATCGTCCTAATGCATGGTGAGAAGGAGAGTTTGAGTGGCTAAAGACTCTCCAAGGACCAGAGCTGGAGAATTGCAGAAAATAGTTGAGTCTCGGGGTCAGAAAACCTTTTAAAAAATTGTCAAACGGCACCTACATCACCACATGTTGTTTGGGAGGGTTTCAAGAAAAATTCTCCTAGCTCATCCAAAAACAAACTCCAGCATATTCAGTTATCAGACACGACTGGAACTTCAAATGGGACTGGCTTCTATGGTCAGATGAAACTAAAAAATTAGCTTTTTAGCAGCAAACATTGAGTTTGAGTTTGGTGCACACAGGGATAAAAAGTACCCCATGTGTACAAT
>NW_015553579.1:0-901 GCF_001515605.1 Sinocyclocheilus anshuiensis
AGGCTTTAAAAAACATTAGGACAGATCCTTCATGGGATCAGTTTGAAATGAGAGCAGATATCCCTAGCCAAAAAAGAAAACTAACAGTGAACAAACACCTGTCAGACAGTGTTGTCCTCACCTCTGTTGGTCACACTGATTCAGATTCTTCTAATGATCCAAGTATGTTTATGAAAAGATCATTGCTGCATATTCTGGACAGAGCTATTGCTGAGATGGAAAGCAGATTCTCAGTAAAAATCTTGAATTGATAAAGGTGGTGAACTCACTCCTCCCACAGTCTCCATCTTTTCTAGATTCCAGTATGCTCAGCCCACTCCAGCTTCTTGCTGGCAGTGAAAAAGAAAACCTAACAAATGAAATGTGTGTTGCCAAACCTATGTTGCTGAAACAGTTTCCAACCAAATCAGATCTTACAGCAATGTGCAAACACATGCACGGGTACAAGGAAGCATTTCCTGAGTTGCATAGGTTGTATGTAACAGCTTTAGTAATTGGAGTGTCCTCTGCGTCATGTGAAAGGTCCTTCTCTACACTGTCAAGGATTCTGACTCCTTTCAGACGTACAATGCTACATACAAGAAAAAGGAATTTAGTAATTTTGGCCCATGAAAAATCAATCACTAACAGCTTGGATTTGGATACATGTGTAGACCTTTTTGCAATGAAAAACAGAAGACTTGTTCTTTAAGGTAAAAATATAAAAGTGAAATGATGTACTTAGATTAGCTAGCATTTATTGTAGGCCCATATAGTTGTAAATATCGTTAGTATATAGTTCATTCACTTTTTAGAGTTTAATACCAAAATATAACTAACATAGAATTGTGATAAACGTAAATAACCAGCAATGTACATATTTAAAAAAGGGATGTAAATAAATGCACATGTAAATAAATAC
>NW_015553580.1:0-401 GCF_001515605.1 Sinocyclocheilus anshuiensis
ATTTTCATGCCATGGGACCTTTAAGAATATTTTTATTATAATACTTTAATACTTTAAGTATATATTATAATACTTTAAATAATAAAGAATTAAATGCAATCAAACAACCAGACGAGTAAACACGGTCTGGTGTGATAAGTGTGACGAGCGTCCCGGAGCTTCATCAGCGTCGCCCTGGAAACAAGCGAGGCGCACCTGGCCATCATCATCACAGGCTGATCGGTCACAGCTGCACCTCATCAGGCGGTGGCTACATAAGCCACGCAAGCCCTGCCATCTAGGAGATTCCTCCATGAGACTGAGCACTAACTCGCCCTCTCATTTTTCCCACAGAAAGCAGCGTGTGACCGACCAGCCCCACAGGAGCACTGCACGGACCCTCTGCACTGGGAAGACGGAAG
>NW_015553580.1:465-1265 GCF_001515605.1 Sinocyclocheilus anshuiensis
CACCCATCACCCCAATAAATTCACCCTCTGGGGTATTGATTGAGATTACTTGTTGTGTGATTCTTCACCCCGTTACATAAGATTCATATCAAAAATAGAAAATTATATATCTAACTTCTCATAATCAGATGAATACCTCATTTAATTCCTCAGAATTAAATGCAGCCAAACAACCAAACGAGTAAACACGGTATGGTGTGGTAAGATTCACATCAAAAACTGAAAATGATGTAATACACACGTTGCCTCGGCAGCGCGCGAGTCGCTTGGTCACACAAACAATATCAATCTCCTTGGAAAAAAATAGCTACAGCAGCAGAGCTCTCACTCAGAGGGGGAAGAAACCGCAGCGTGGGCTTCCGAGCCTCGAGAGAGAGCGCTGGATCTAGGGAGTGCAGGCGGAGAAAGGGCGAGCCGTCTCCAACCCATCCGCTAGATCCATGTGTGATCTCCACGATCTGAATCACCGCCGTGCCTCAGCAATAGCGGGACCGAACCGCGAGCTCGCAAGCATGGACACACTCCTCGGAGCGTGCCCGGCAGGAGCGGAGTGTTCAGCGGGGAGAAGCACAATCAGCCCCTCTCTTTTTCCCGAGAGCTGACTGCGCGAGCTCCGCTTCACAGTAAAGCTGCTCATTATAATATGAGGCATAATATGCTTGTGTAACTGATGCTTGTGTAACTGATGCTTGCGCAACTGGCGAGCTCGTCGACGCCCTCCATATCAACTTCCTCGGAGGAAGACAGGCGGAGCATCGAGCCCTCTCACCAGGGGGAAAGAACCGCAGCGCGGGCTTCCG
>NW_015553581.1:0-14503 GCF_001515605.1 Sinocyclocheilus anshuiensis
AACAACTTGTAAAAGTGCATGTAGCATCATATGACCCCTTTAAAGTAACAGTTCACCCTACAAGAAAAAGTTTTGTCATCATTTACTCACCCTCATGTCATTCCAAACTCGTATGATTTTCTTCCCTCTGCGAAACAAGATAAAATATGTGAAGAATGTCTCAGCTGTTTTCAATTTAGCTGGATATTACTGACGTAACATTTTGATGCAAAATTAAAAAATTATTTTAAAAAGTTTTAGTGTGTTTTAATAACATATAAAATACTACTTCAGTTTAGGCAAAAAGTGCCCATAGTGTCAATCACCATGAAATCCAAATCAACGATTATTATTATTTATGGAATTCTGCAGTGTGTTTGCTAGAAATGATTTATCATTCTTATAACTAACTAAATAAATTAATACATAAATAAAGTGTCCTTTAATCAAAACATGTATCTCAAATCCATGGACATGATCATAAGATGAGTCAACATGAGGCATTTTAAGGTGATATGAACTTAATCAATACATTCAAAGCAGCACTTCCTGTGAAGGATGCCCTTGCTACACAGCAGATGGTAAATACATGCGTGACTTCACAGAAAATCTCCTGAACCTTAATGAATTTTAGCCTCAGATGATCTTAGTAAAATTGTAATTCCATCACTGACCCAAAAGCAGTCAAATCATCTACATCTGTTCACTGTCCAGTCATTTCCTTCCCCTTCATCATCATCAACACACCATTAGTGTCAATAAGTCTCTCGGGCACTCACAAAAAAGCATTTATTCTTTTGTACATTATGTCCAATCTGTGATTATGAAGATGTGATTTCAGATGGTTACAGCCTGTAGTCACAATTATTTGCGGTGGAGAATGCATCATCAGAACCATAATTATTGAGAAGAGGAGGCAAGGCAAGCCTCTCAAAAGCATTCAGAGAGCACATTTATATGGAGATAAAACATCACCCCTGACATTCCTGAAAAAAAGACTTTCACATTACTGCTATATTGAGTTCAACCTGTCACCTTGAACCCATCACCTTGAGAGCGGCACAGTCTCTTTCAGGCAGCACTTGCAATCTGATGCCAATATTGAAAGTCTGCCTTATGAAGAAGCAATTGAAATTCACTTTAAACCACATGTCCAAAACAAGTCACGATGAGGAACAACTTTCTTGGGTTTTTTTTTTTTTTTTTCTTCTTTTTCACAGTGCAACAAGTAGATTAGTTGATTTGGGTTCTTGGTATCCAAGTAACATCACAGCATGCAGCATTAATAAAAAATGTAGTTAATATGTGTAGGTGTGTATATAACTGTAAATGTGGCTCATCCGATCAGAATTTAGAGTTGGAACTATCCATTTATAATGTTAGTCTCTTGTTTTTGACTCATGATATATAATGTGAGATGCATTGTTTTCTTATCTTGTTTTATTATTTTTTTAATATCTCTTGGTTTTCAATCATCAAATTTGTAGATAGATAGATCTTTATACACATATGATATATACTTATATCTTATAATATCTTATCTTATCTTGTAATATTTATTTCATATGGTTTTATAAAATATTATAAGATCTCACGTAAGATTTTGGTCATATATACCAATACATTAATTGAAATAAACATGTAGTTATAGATAAAAAGACACAGGTTTAAAATGAAAAATAGCAACAGCAAACAAACTTTGACTCTCGCTACTTTTACAGAACTAGTCAGAATGTTTTGTACAACGTTTTTCAGTCTTTTAATGCACCACTGCAAAGGCACAATAGAACCCTTTTCTGGCCCGTGAAGATTTCCAGTCACAAAACCTCCATAACAAAGGCTCCTTTGACCTACTGCAAGAAAACAAGCAAAATAATTAAAAATCATATCAGTGTGGGGTTAGCATTTAAGAGTCTGGTTCGTACCCTTTGTCTGGCCTTGGTCAAATTGCATTTTGCAGCGCACAATCTGGTTATTTGAAAATGGAGAAAAGAGTGTAAAGAAAAAAAAGCTCATGTCATCACCATTGCTCATCATCTTATTGTCAGAGTGTGGAGCCAATTCCTGTCTGTGACCTTTAGCAGTGCAGGTGGCTCATGCTAGTCCTCCACGGAAACGCTCAGCTTGTTATTTTAAAGTAAACGTCTCCGGTTACTATCGTAACCTCGGTTCCCTGAGAGCGGGAACGAGACATCACGGAGATATTTCTCCGTTATGGGAACTCCTTCCCTTCCAACCTTTTCTGAAGTCCTATTGGCTCACGCCAGTCCAAATGACTGGTCAATTGTCGCGAAGCATGCAAATCGCATGCAAATACTGACGCGCTCGAGAAGCAGTATAAAATGCGGTGCATGCGACAATTACGTTAGAATCTGATACTGAACGCCGCTTAGCTGGTCGAGCAGCGAACACGGAGACCTCTGTGATGTCTTGTTCCCGCTCTCAGGGAACCGAGGTTATGATAGTAACCGGAGACGTTCCCTCTCGAGCTTTCACGGAGACATTTCTCCTTTATGGGAACGATATTCAATCCTGCCGTGAGAGAGGCTACGAGCTGCCTGTACAAGTCACATACTTAGCGAAAAATAGAACACACAATTCCCACAACCAATAGCGACGCTTGTTAGGCGGGCTCGCAGCTGATAGGTGGAGATAAGCCAATGAGCGTCTAAAGCCCAGGTATACAAAATTTGCATATCTGGATAGTGATAACGTATGCTGCGCTGAGAAACAGGGCAGAAGCAACAACAATTACAGTATTGTGAGGGGGGGGGGTGCACAGAGATAATGGTGTTAAGCAGCAGTATAACACATAACATGATGATGGTACACCAATCGAATTAGACATTGAATAGCATGCATGGTACGGCATGGAGGGCAGACAACAGCAACAATAGCATATAGGGCTGCGCAGAGTAATTACTGTGCGAGGCAGCAAACACACATGAATAGAGGTAGCATAAACGTGAATCAGTCACTCACCGACAGCACTCGGGAGGCTAAGGACTGAACGTCCAGCTTGTAAAACCTGGCGAAGGTATTCTGAGAAGACCAGCCGGCTACAAAGCATATATCCTGAATAGACATACCTCTCGACCACGAGGAGGTGATAGCTCTTGTTGAGTGGGCCCTAATGTGCAAAGGACATTCCAAACCTTGGCTCATATAACAGCCGTGATAGTCCACAATCCAGTGGGAAAGCCTCCTTTTTGACATGGCCCGGCCCTTCGCACAACCACTGTAGCACACGAAAAGCTGGTCAGATTGCCGAAAGCTGGCCGAACGGTCAATGAACATCCTCAAAGCCCTGACGGGGCACACCGAAATCTGACCGTCCGCATCACGTGAGGTCGGTGACTAGGAAGACAGGGCAGACAGCGAAACAGTCTGCGCTCTGAAGGGGGTTGATAGAGATTTAGGCACGTAGCTCGGTCTCGGCCGGAGAGTGACGCTGCAGTCACCGGGTCCGAAGCGAATACAATCGCTGTCCACAGAAAACGCATGTAAATCCCCTATGCACTTAGCCGAAACGAGGGCAAGAAGAAGTGCAGTTTGAGAGATAACTTAGCTCCTTCATAGCAATGGATGCTAAAGGCTCGAATGGTGGTTGTGAAAGAGCTCTTAACACCACCTCCAGGTCCCAGGGCGGAACTGAAGGCGGACGCGGGGAATGCAACCTCCTCGCCCCATTAAGAAAACTCACCACCAGCGCGTGCCTACCGATCGATTGCCCGCCCAGCGGGGAACGAAACGAGGCAATAGCGGCCACATAGACTTTCAGTGTTGATGGTAGAGATCCACTATCCAGTCTGTACTGTAGAAAACGCAGAGCATCCGACACGAAGCAAGCAGCCGGGTCGATATGAACATCACGGCACCACAAACACTCCCCATTTTAGAGCATACAAACGTCTCGTGGAGGGCGCCCGTGCCTCCAAGAGTGTATCAAGCACACAAGAATGCAGAGCGGTCAGCTCCTCTGATATCCCCGAAGCAGCCACACATGATGGCTCAATAACTCCGGGTTGGGGTGCCACACCGAGCCGCTCGTTTGAGACAGCAGATCCTTCCTGATGGGGATCGGACAGGGCGGCGCCACCAGCAACTTTGTCAGGCCCGGGAACCAAGGCAGGTTCGGCCAGTTCGGGGCGACGAGTGTCACCGAAGCCTCCTCTCCCCTGATCTTGCATATCACCAGCTGCATTATCTTGATCGGAGGAACCCATACAGCCTGGCTGCTGGCCAGTGCGATGTCAGAGCGTCCCCTTCCTGCGGGGAGTGAGACAGGGAGAAGAACAGCGGGCAGTGCGCATTCTCGCTCGTGGTGAACAGATCCACCTCCGCTCGCCGTTGAAACGGGGTGGTCTGCGTCTGAATTCAAGGGCGTACCCACACTCTATCACACCGAGTAACCAGTGCGAGATTCCCGGAAAAGTTTTCCACACGCTCAGAAACTGACATAGCGGCTTTAGCGGCTTGGTCGTTGGATGCGCCGGCGAGTGCTGCGCGGCTATAACATGTGTGAGCAGCGGCTCTGCACCGCTCTAAGGCAGGGCGAGCGGCGCTACATTGACTGAGTGAAGAGGAAAGAGCTCTTTTGTGCACATGTATGCATTTTTTTAATGATCACACACATCAAACACAAATTTGAACAATTTTGAGACAGCTTGGGGGCTAGGCCGATCGTGTAGGCTACTCTTCCCTCCTCTCCGGGCTGTCAGGACGACGGCTTGGCAGCTGACGGCGGGCGGGAGTCACGGCGCGGGCTCCTCCGCTTGCCGTGGTGCCTCTTCCCGGGTCCCTTTACACTTTTCTCCGCACATCCGGCTCCTGGCAGCAGCGGTCGCGGGCCTGGTGTCCCTGCACTGCGATGAGCCGTGCGCCAAAGAAGACCTCGATCTCGCGGTCTGCTGCTGGAAAGCGCGCCTCAGCATAACGAGGCTCATTGCTTGCATGGCGCGCATTTTACCCGGTGTGGGCGGCGGCATCTGCGCCTGTCACTACAGACTGTGAATGGCAATAAGCCGTGCGCCAAAGAACACCTTAATCTCGCGGTCTGCTGCTGGAAAGCGCGCCTTGGCACAACGAGGCTCATTGCTTTGCATGGCGCGCTTTTTAACCGGTGTGGGCGGCGGCATCTGCGCCTGTCACTACAGACTGTGAATGGCTATATGACCTAGTTGAACACCACTTCGTAGGGGCGTGAACAACTGACGTAATAGTCCAGTGAAATCTGGAAGGCTGATAAGACACGCCTGGGCATCAGGTGACTACTCGCCTTCGCGCACTTTTCCACGCAGGGGCATCAGGTGACCCTAGCCTTCGTGCGCTTTTCCGCACAGTTGCATCAGGTGACTCCTCGCCTTCGTGCGCTTTTCCAAGCAGGGGCATCAGGTGACTCCTTGCCGCTTACTGCTGGTGAGTGGGTAAGCGACTGAAGCGCTTGTCGCCGCACTGAAGCAGGGGCTGCATATCGCCCTGAATGAGTGAGAGAGCGGAGCCCTCTACACACGGCAACCGCTGATGTGGGGCTGGTATCATGTGAATAAGAGAGCAGCGTCTTCCAAACACGGCAGCCGCTGATGAGGGGCTGGTATCGTGTGAACGAGTGAGGAGCCAGTGATTGTGCTTTGCACACGGCAGAACGCCGCTCTGAGGCGAGGAGCTGCACACTTATTAGACAGTGGGTCATGCAGCATCTGCGGCGACATGAGAACCCTTAGCTCCAGTATCTGCACTCGGCTCTCCGCTCCGCTATGGAAGGGGGACGTGAGAAGCCGGGCTGATGTCCTGCAGGTTCGATGGGTGAGAGGAATGCGGACATTTTGTCGGTATGAGCTCATCACCAGAGTCCTTAAGGTCCACCACTGATCGAGAGCAGACGGACTCATCTGGCATCTGAAGAAAAATGTCATACTGCGGACATTTTGTCGGCATGAGCTCATCACCAGAGTCCTTAAGGTCCAACACTGATCGAGGGCAGACAGACTCAGCTGGCATCTGAAGAAAAATGTCATACTTACCTGAACGCTGCAGAGGAGCAGCAATCCAAGCACCGCCCTCTGATGAGCGAACCTTAACTGTGAGCTGTAATAGTTTATAAGCCATATTCTTAGGTTATTCAGCAAAGTCAAGGAGAAGATTCTGACGTAATTGTCGCGTGCACCGCATTTTATACTGCCTCTCGAGCGCGTCAGTATTTGCATGCGATTTGCATACTTCGTGACAATTGGCCAGTCATTTGGACTGCCGTGAGCCAATAGGACTTCAGGAAAGGTTGGAAGGGAAGGAGTTCCCATAACGGAGAAATGTCTCTGTGATGTCTCATGAAAGCTCGAGAGGGAACACAGCATAATCAAATTGATTGTGTGTTTTTTTGCATTAGGTGCTGTAGGGTACATTAAGTATTAATGTTGAACAGACTTGCTTTCATTCCCCTGACAATAATGTGCAACATCGGCTTAATGTGCTAGTGTATGCTAGCATTTGAAAATCACTCATATGTCAAACGTGGACGCCAAGAAGTAATATTGTCCTAGAAAAACTCCCATCGAAATACTAAAAATAACGTCACTCAGTTTGAGCTAGCAAGTTTGGGTGTGTAGGGAGCACAGGCAGATCGGACTGCGAATAACTTGTGGTGTCTATTGTTATGGCAGTATGTTTACAGTGATAGCTGACCTGAGGGCTGGAGGAGTGGGCAGCTGCTGAGACCTGTCCACGAACAGCATGTCAAACCACCATCTGATACCTCCCCATGTCTGCTTGCTTCCGCACTGGGTAATTGAAATGCTCAACCACCTTATTGGATTCTCCTCTGCCAAACATCTCACTGACTTTTCTGTAAGTAAGCCAGTGCCAAGGCTTGTTTTCCTGATTTGTTTCCTTGCTGCTCCTTTGCCCTTCACCTTGTTTTGGTTGCAGAGCCTTCAGCTTGGACATGATGAGCTCTGTGTGTGGTTCAGCAGCACAGGTATCCCAACAAACTTTCTCATTCCCTCTCCATGCCATTTTAGTATTGTGCTGTCTCAAGGCCTTGTATTGTCTGACAATGTCTTGATTTATTGGACTGTCTGTTCCTGGGGTTTCATTACTGTCTTTCAATTGTTATTACCAAGCAGGATTATTTCAGGAAAGCGCTCACTCTGATCTTTAGGTTCTACTGTCTTTACATATCTCTGCTTCACTTCTCTTACTTCAGCTGCATCAGAGGTTTAGAAGCATAAGTTAAACAGTAGCATAAAGACAGTTAAACTCATTTCTCTTTTGAGGTACAGTAGCTATATATAGTAGTGATTCTCAACCAGGGAACCGGAAAACACAAGCCTCAGCAAACTTCCAAGGGGATTCAAGATTATTTTAAATTATTTCATATAGGACAAAACAAGCATTAAAAATCAAGATATTTCTTATTTTAATTCACCCCCTCAACAACTGTTTCCACTGTCTTGTAGGACCTGAATACATGAGGATGCAAATTAATACAATTTAAAACTTCACAAGCTTTTTTAAAAGGAATATACATTTTATAGTTATGACAAGCTCTAAAATATTTTATTGGATAGAAATTGTGAGTAGAAACATATTCTTAAAAATCATTATCCTTAATCTTTATCAAGTAAATCAGACATGTCATGTAAATGCATTGGTTAAGAACATTCAGCTCCTAAAACTTCTGAAATCTTGTAATTTAATTTACAAAAACTAGGAGTGTCTGACCTTCCAATATTGTTTTGAACAAAGAAGGGAATTGAACTCAAAAAGGTTAAGAACCACTATAACACAGTACATGGATAAAACAAATATGTGTAACTTACTTCAAAACTTAACACTGTAGGCATCATGGAGTTAGTCCTTACTTTTCACTCATCTGAGAAGGCACAGATTCACACCTAATTGCCATGCTTGAGCAAAAAAAAAAAAAAAACCTGTCCTACTAAAAAGGAGAAGATTGTATGCTAGATGCACCTGACAGTTATGGGTGGAGCTTAACCTGTTAATTCCCACACACCTTTGGCCATGTAGTGTACGTGAATCTATACATGAATCCATATACACCTTACAAAATAAAAGCTTAAGAACTGTGTCATTATGGCCTAACTAAAGAGTTTAACATTTTTATCAAGTGAAACAGACACAGGACACCATCCATAAACTCTAAATTCAGCTTTATTGGATACGAAAAATGCTGCATGTTTTGAAAAAAAAAAAGATAATTTCTGAAAATGTTAAGTGCATTTTCAAAGGGAACTGGTTTATCAGGTCTCTGGAGGGTTGTGTATTCACTGAGCAGAGAAACGCTTGCGCTGAGGTGTTTTCTCACATTCACATAGACATTTTACACTACAAGGAAGAGAAAGGTGAATTCTCAACACCCCGCCCGCCCAACATGAACCCAGACTGGCGGCATCCCACAATGCCCTCATTGCGCTGGGATTCATTTTATCACTGTGGAAGATTATCATCTTTTCATTTTCTCTGTGAATGCAATTCTCGAACGCTGGCAACTTGTGATTGCCACAACACAAAGTGAAAGGTCAACACTGAACTGGTTAAGAGAGATAGATGAAAATATTTCAGTGGAGGAATATGTCCATGTAATGTAAATTTCACATTTACCAGCATGTGTTTCTTTGTATAACATAGAGCTGGGTGGAAATGTTGAGTGCAACCTGAGATATCCAGTTAGGGCAACCAACTCAATATATCACTACTATTGATCTCAAAAGAATCTGCTTGGTCTGTGGTTATCACAAGGAGGGCAGCTCATTGATTTGTGTTGACTCTCAAATAAAATGCGTACTACAAATATCTGACGAATTGGCCATCATTTACAATTATGCTATAAGAAATTAGACCATGCTAAAATGCAAGATAAAATACTTTCCAGACACATGCATTATAATCATAGTACTGCTGAATTTTCACAACTTTCCTTCAGTCAATAAACCCACAGCCAAGATTTTCTAATGTAATCTTAAAGGAATGTTCTGGGTTTGATAGGTTAAACTCTATCAGCAACATTTGTGGTGTAATGTTGATTACCACATACTCAGTCCCTTCATTAAAAAAGAAAAAGAAAGTCTTAACAGTAATGCACTAACTGTTTGTTTCCATTTAAGTTGTGAATTTAACAGAATATCACAAAAAGTATTTGTGTTGTGGAGGAATTGGTGCAAAATACAAATGGAATGTCACATGGTTCTAGGAGGCAATAGTAGCCCATTATCTATACCACAGTTGTTGTTGTTGTTGTTGTTGTTGTTGTTTGTGCATGTAAAACTATACTATTATAGAATGTACTAATATTTTGAAATAGCCTTTATTGTTATATTTTTAGCTTTCTTTTCAATTTTCTTTTTAAGTAATTGCATTGTATATATGTATGCATGCATGTATATAGCACATACAATTACTTTTTTAAATTAAATTACATTTTGATGAGCATCAAGAAATATACAGTACTTTCTTTCATTATTATTATCTTGGAAATTATATTCACATTTTGGTATTTCCAAGCAGCATTTTTAATAAGACATCCCAATATTCACAATAATTCCTCTAGTAAACAGTGCTTTGTAGATAATTACAAAATCCCTTTCTGGTTTCATGTGAAAATGTTACTGGCCAATGTTGTCATGACAACAGAGTAGAAAGATTGCATATAACTTTACACAGACAGGGTCAGTAAGCAAATCCATCACACTACTCTTATGTTAATTCATCTGCTGTATAAGTGTTATGTTGAAATAGTATGTACTTTAATGTTAACTTCCATTGTAAGTGCCTTATATGTAACTACAATTCTTTTTAAAACCAACAGACAAGTCTAAATTATTTTCTGTTGCAATCAACATTACTGTACAGTACATCATAAATTCAGTTGCTAGAGCTCAACATGTAGTGAACCTTAAGGTCAAACAGACAGGCTCCGTAATTGTTAAATTATGTCTAGTAAAGCTTATGTAAACCCATAAAATGGAGGGATTTGAGACAGGGGTGACGTAGAGGAGCTGCATAATGAGATTAGCATCCTCTTTGTGTTTGATGCAGCTCAATCAAGCAGATCCCCAAGGTTTATGACTCTATTACGGCCTGTGACATCGACAGAGGAAGGCCAGGGTCCTGTCCCTGTGTCTCTGGCATCAGACGCTCAGCCTGTGATGAACTAGCCAGTTTGGAGGACAACAGATAACAGAAGAGGACTGAAAGAGAGAATCACAGCATACAACCTCCTGTTTAATGCTTTTATGTAAGAGTGAGCAAAGAGCCTGACAGATGAATGATCCTAGAGAGGCCACTGCTGTGGGTGAATGCTTGTGGGATCAGCTTTTGTGATTTTAGTTTAAGGGGGAAAGAAAGAACTGTGAATTATGGCCTGTTCACACCAAGAACAATAACTATAAACAAGTTTTAAATACAGAATCATTCTGGTGCAAATTCTTAAGGTAAAAGTTTTGCAGGCAAAAAAAGCCGATTGTCTGTTTTCAATAGTGTAGCGATGCATAAAGCACAGCTCACACAAAAGTTACTTTCAAAGCGTGTAAATCTTCAATTTTAAAACTTAAATCTGCAAAATTCCTGGTTGCGTGCATTCAGACTGAAATTTGACGGGATTTCACCCACAGAAAATCCCAGAACAATAGTATACGAGTCACTTTTGTCATGCTGATCAATGAAGAAAAGACTTTCAACAATTAATATTACATTATTGAAATCAAATGTTTATCTGTTCAAATTATTTAATAAGCATAAATAAACATGAACAATTAACAATTTGTATTTTCATTAAATAATGTTAAACATTATTAAATGCTGTAACAAATGTTTTGCTCATTGCTATTTAATGTTAGTTGAAGAAGTGCATTTAAACTTCTTAAGTAATATTTTACATATTATTTCCTATCAAAACCCAGTACAGACCAAAGTTATTTTGTATTTTGTCCACCCTGTTAAACAATTTTATGATAATTACATGTAAGAAAAAATACTAGTAATCCAGTGTCAATAACAATGTACTGTTATATGAATAATGTATTACTTTAAAAAGTAAACAAAAAATATATTTTATGCATTTGTACCATATACAATTTATTACCAGATACGTTTTTAAATGGACAATGTGTCTTGCATTTTCTAAGAATGTACATAATGGTCATATATTAAAATCATAAGTCTTGTTGTTGTTTACTTGTTCCTAACAGGGTGGATTTTTTAGTCTTTTAGTTATTCATAGTTTTGTTTCATAAATGGTTAAGTTTATCTGGCTGAGCTTGATCAAAATCATTTTTCAAATGTTTTAAATCTCTCTGTCATGCACACAAAAAGTTATTTTAAAAACTTTCTACATTTTATGATGTCCAAAAGGTACCAAATTTCAGGAATAGCCCATCAATCTTTTTTTTTACTTTACTTGTAAACAATTTCAAATGGTAATGTCATTAATGAAGCACTAAACTAGAAATGTCCCCAGTTTTCTTTTCAGGAACCTGGGTGTCTTAATGCTTGTACAGGCCATGCATAAAATACAAAGTGTTCTGAAGTTTTCCACCCAGGAAGCAATACATTTGGCATGACATTTCAGCAAGCAGCAAACAAGAACAAAGCCATTTATTATTTTTCCATTCTAAAAATGTCCATATTACACATGTTAATGTTATGGTAAGTATATGGGTAAAAGAACACCTAAACAACTGTTCCTCCTTATGAATAATGACAAAGAGCTTGTAAAGGTGTACTGTAATGTAGTGGGAATAGCTAAGTGACTTTGTCCCCATGGTTCCAAACACGCAGAGCTGTTTCCTGGGTAGTTCATTCACAGCTACTGCAAAGATGATGAGCTCACAGTATGGGCTAAACAGCACTCTCTTTTCAGCTGCCATCCTTTGAATTACATCATAAATCACTCATAAGTGGGGAACAAAAACGTTCCCGTGTTTCAAGCATAAAGCAGCGGTGTAAGGTTGATGGGAGTTACGCAGCTCAAATGGGACTTTTTCACCTTGCAGAAAAGTCATTTTATTGGCAAAATAAGAGATTCCGAGCACAGTCTATTTACCGGACGCAGAGAAACAGATGAGCAGTACTGCATAAGAAGCTTAAGTGTAAAAAAACTGACAAGTCAGTGGTCTGTTGAGGAAAGCTCATCATAAACTTGGTCAGTTCTCCCACCCTCTCAAGACCCAGCTTGCCAAAGAACTGCTAGAGAGTTTAAGAGGCTTACCTCCTCATCAAACACACACACACATAAATCTAGATGCATGAGTGCATACAATTCAGTCCAGCATACAAATGTGTGGTTTACATCCCCCTGTTTGTCAGTTTGAATTTTAAGGACAAAATTATTAGAACCACTAAAGCACAACCCATAACAGAAGTGGCAATTATGAGAAAAACTAATTAGCAGATGTGTGCAGGTAAACAGGATTGAGAATCTATAAGACTCACTCACCTTCTAGCAAATGCAGAGTTCAGATACAATTACTGATGGATGAGTCTGCTGTTAATCTGTGGGCTTGAAGGATTAATGATGATTAAAGGGTTAACACATTCGACCCCATTTTTAACCCAACTCTTAGTCCCAACAAAGAGCTCACATATAAATCACTGAACTGCTGTAAATTAATCAATAAGCGCTAACTGTAAACGGCATTACCATTTTACATTATTCAGTGCAGTGTGTGTGTGTGTGTGTGGGTGTGTGTGGTGACATTATTCATGACATTATCCATTTTTCACACACAGGCAGCTTTGTTCATTGTATATGGGTGTTTCTTCAACTTTTGTGCCCCAGAGGATGATTTTTATTCAAATTAACATTATTATGTAGGGATCATATTAAAACTGTGCTACTTTTCAAGTTCCAGACAAAGACATTCAATCTTAAAATACACAAATTATGAATTATTACTGGTTTAAAACTATGAAAATCTAAACAAATTGTGAAATAAACAAACTATTTCAATATTTATTGTGTGAAAATTCTTTTTTCAGATATAACACCGAACAGGTGTTTTTTTTTTTGTTTTTTTGTTGTCTTTTTGGAAACTTAGTGTACTTTGTTACCATGGAGACAACAGTGTCAGTGAAAAGCGCACTTGTGATGTGTGAAGATAAAGAATATTTTTAAACAGATTTATATTTATTTTTATTTCCAATTAAGCTGTCCAATTAAGTCAAATTATGCAAAAAAAAAAGAAAGAAAGAATAAGGAAAGAAAAAAAAGTGTAAAGTGATTTAACTGTGTTTTTAAGATTCATTAGATATGTACATATATTAAATTTCCATATATGAAATATTTTGTCATATGAAGTACAAACATGAAACCTATTAGAAAATGGAACGAATTTCATGTGAGAAAATATATCTAGCCCATACAAATATGTATGTTTATATATGAATAATACATTTTTGGTCATATTTGTCATGTACATGTATATCCATCCTAAAACCTGTCAATGCATGTTGATATTACAGAAGTAAATATAAAAGATAGATATGAGTTTTAAAAAAATTCTTATGAAAACATATATAGACATACATATTTTTTTGTATATATGTTGTTTTAATAAAGTTGCTTATATAAATAAAATATGTATTGTTGACATATGGTTGGTTGCTACATATAATAACTTTTAATTAAAAAACAAATGTTACTATAAATATAATATAATGAATATATAAATATAATGAACTTATATCTTCATCGATCCAAAGAACGTACATATGTTAAAATTACATATTGCCTTATAGGTAACATATATGTGACCCTGGACCACAAAACCAGTCATAAGGGTCAATTTTTTGAAATTGAGATTTATACATTTATAAAGTTGTCAAAAATGAAGTTCTTAGCGATGCATATTACTAATCAAAAATTAAGTTTTGATATATTTACAGTTGGAAATTTACAAAATATATTCATGGATCATGATCTTTACTTAATATCCTAATGATTTTTGGCATAAAAGAAAAATCAATCATTTTGACCCATACAGTGTATTTTTGGCTATTGCTACAAATATACCCAAGCGACTTAAGACTGGTTGTGTGGTCCAGGGTCACATATGGCAATATCACTCTTTATATAGGGCAATGTGAGTCATTTATTACATTTCAATATGGGGACAGAGAAGTCAGCCATTTTATTTCAAAAATGTTAAAAATGCCATTTGCATTACCATTACTTCCAAAATGAAATGATATAATACACAATCCATTACATGGGGATGTGGTGAAAATGTTCATTTTTTGCACATTTTTCTCTTCCTGTACAGATAAACTTCATTTACAGCGGTCAAATTAAATGAAAGCATGAAATTAAACAAATTAAATGAAGTGAAAGTGTGAAAAATTGTGTTTTATTAAAAGTTTACAAAGCCAAAAGTGCCTGGAGTTGAAGAAAAATATACTCACATATGGAAATATCTTTGCATTTATATATTTAGTTAATCTCTCAGTATATGTGAAATTCTCTCTATCCGTTTCTGTGTTTGTGAAGGATGACTCAAGTTAGGTACTGTAG
>NW_015553581.1:14544-29110 GCF_001515605.1 Sinocyclocheilus anshuiensis
AAATCCCTAAATGACTTAACTTGAGACGTGAAATCGCCACTGGAATTAATCTAATGATGAGTGGTGGGGAATTATCTGCAGAGAGAGGAGAAATGCAATGCTGAGAACTATATTATGCAAAGAACATGGAGTTATTTGAGTTAGAGAGAGAGAGAGTCTCTATGCTAATCTGTCTTGAATTGCCATGTGGATATCCGAGTTTCTTAACTACAAGGAAATTTTTTACACTCTCAAACTTTCTACTCTGTTTTCCTCTGTTGCTATAGAGACAAACACTTAGAAATGGCTTTATAGAAGAAAACCCCTGTGAACTTAACGCATACCTGACAATGAAACCAGAGACGGTGTATGTTCTCTAAGCGATATACAAGCGATTGTAGTCTGAAAGTGTGGTCATTGACCTTTTGATGAAAGCCCACTTCTCCATAAGCCAGAGTACAAAATGGCATGCTTGAAAAACAGCGCTACTCAGGCACTTCAGCCAGAAGCTATGACCTTACGGACACTACACACCAAATATATCTTAATTAAAGGTGACGAAATAAGGACTTCTCACAGTAATTCATCCACTTAAAGGACAAGCAAAATAACCTTTGTGTTACTGGCTCACACGTTCACTATGCACAGTGACATAAATTATGCGGCCAGTCATCATTAGGTACACACGATTTTGAAATACCTCTTGAGTTTGTGTAGCCGGTTAAAGTAGAACAGCCATTGCTGGAGGATCTCAGAAAACAAATTATGCAAAGTTGAAATGCCACAGGAAGCCTTAACCTACGTTCACCCCAGGGCTCTGAGCTGCATACTGGCGGGGGGGGGACAAACAACCAAAATAACATAGACATTTCTATGCACTTCTTTGTGTATGCATGCTTGCACACACTCACACATAATGTGTGAGAGAGAGAAAGACTTAGAAAAGGGAGTGTTAACCTCTACAATAGTGAACTAGAAATGAAATTATTGCCTTGCCCTCCTCGAATTCAACTGAAGACTTGATGGGTGGTAATACAAATCAGCACAAAAGCTCCAGATGAGTTGCTTTTGACACATTAATTGCTTTTGGTATAGTATGTCCTCCTTAGGCGCAAGTTGTAAAGTTATGACAGAAATTACTCTGGGTAAAAAACTTTAAAAAAAAAGCACTAACCGCACAAAGGTTTGGGGTCGGTATGATTTTTTCATGTTTTTAAAAGAAAATTCAGTAACACTTTATAATAAGAGTACATGAAAAATCAAGCACAAATACCTAAATTAAATATTACTTTAATATGAACTATGAGTCACATTAATTCATATGACTCATTTTGTAGTTAAGGATAGTTCTTGATTTGTACATGCCTTGACTCATCATTAGTTCATATTAAAGTAATATTTAATTTTGGTATTAGTACATGATTATTCATGTACTGTTATTGTAAAGTGTTACCAAAATCTCACCAATGATGCATTTATTTGGTCAAAAATACAATAAAAACAGTAATATTGTGAAATATTATTACAAAATATAATTTCAAATGACGGTTTCTTTTTTAAATATATTTATTGATGTGATGGCAAAGCTGAATTTTCAGCAGCCATTATTCTAGTCTTTTTTTTTTCTTACGCTCATCAAGGCTGCAATTATTCAGAAAAAAAAAATCAGCAATATTATGAAATATAATTGGAATTTAAGATAATGGTTTCTATTTTAATATACTTTAAAATATAATGTATTCCTGTGATGCAAAGCTGAATTTTTATCAGCCATTACTCCAGTCTATATATATATATATACAGTGGGTACGGAAAGTATTCAGACCCCCTTATATTTTTCACTCTTTGTTATATTGCAGCCATTTGCTAAAATCATTTAAGTTAATTTTTTTTCCTCATTAATGTACACACAGCACCCCATATTGACAGAAAAACACAGAATCGTTGACATTTTTGCAGATTTATTAAAAAAGAAAAACTGAAATATCACATGGTCCTAAGTATTCAGACCCTTTGCTCAGTATTTAGTAGAAGCACCCTTTTGATCTAATACATATATATGTATAATATATATGCACACACACAATAGTCTTAACTAACTTTAACACTTTATCAAACTCTAACAAATTTTAATGTTAATTGTGTGATGTGCATGTACAACTGTGTTTTTTAAGAGGGCACGCTAAAGCTGAATAGGTTCATGATGAGAAATTAGCAGTAATGTTTATAATACTCCATAACAGTATAATGTTTACTCCATAATATTTTTATACTCTAAATATAAAAATGTAGATATCTGTATTCCTTTATGGCATTCTATAGTTACATAATGTCCTGCATTATGTATGCAACTGCAACATGCTTTTAGTTTTGGTTCTTTTTAGTTTATAGTATTACCGTCAATGGGTTTGTAATTCATTTTGACTATAATATAATGTATATAATTCTGTTAAGGTATAATACATACCAAAAATACAGTATTTTAAGACTGTATGTCTAATAGTCTTTCTACACAGCTAACTGGTCATTTCATAGGTCAGTAATAGAAAAGTTATCAGTGCTCATCTATTTTGATTATACTGTACCTGATGACCACAAACATTCAGCATGCAGTTTGAATTTAGAACTTAATTCTCCATGGCAACATCTACCTCATAGTCTCACGACTTACAGAGCTATAAAGAGAAACCGATAAAGTCACCACACTTTTCATTGTTACTTCTCAGTGTTCACTTTTTATTTCTTTAAAAGCTTTGCTGATGCCTCTCAGCAGATTTAGCACAAGGGCAGGATGCTCACTAAAAGTTCAGAGCTAACATATTTAACAGCAAATGTTTTGATAGAAAGTGTCCAGATGGGATTTGAGCTCCTACCTTGCAGTAGTTACACCTACAAAATACGGTGCAATGTATGAAGGAGTAGAGGAGCGAGCGGTTCACGACGATAAGCATTAAACATGAGTCATTACGTGGCTACACAGCAAGAGCACTTCTACCATTTCCGAGAATTATCACGGCTCTGTGAGCTCAAGGAAAACACTGTTTGTTTGCCATACATCATTTGGGTCTTCTGAATGATTGTATTTTGTTCTGTTTTGGCCATTTTCTACCTTTGTACTCGCAAAGGCTCAGCAGGGACAGATAAGCGCTAAATGCGCAGCTCCAATCAAAAGTATCTTGTCGTGCCTCACACACAGTGACCTGGCCTGTGGAGATGTCGTTCACTTATCAGGAAGGAGAAAGCAGAAGTCTCTTTCTCTCTCTCAATCTCTACCTGTCGAGGCCTGACAGAATACAGAGGTGTATGGGGAGTCAGTCTCTGCTGATAACAGTCCAGCTTCACATGTCGGCAAATAGGTTTCCATTTCGCTTTTGCAGTTCACTGGTGCTTATCCACATAAACATTCCATCAGCTCATGTAGGTAAGAAATGTAAAAAAAGAAATAGAAGGATGTACAGAAAGAGAGAGACAATGACTGAGTAGGTCAAATTTAGGACTGCACAGTTCTTGTCATGCGTCTTTTCTGAAGCAGGAAAAATGGTTAGCAGTGCACTAAAATGCAGTTTTAGTCTCTTTTCAAATCTCTCGCAAATGACAGACTTAAAGCTGCACATTCTGATGGCACAATCCTCCCGACAGCTTCCAGCTCTGGCTTAGAGGGTGACTGCACTCTCCCAGAAAAGAAGACCGGAGAAGGGAATTGTAGCTCAAAATCTGTGTTTGGCTCCATTTGGCACCACCATGCAGGTGGCAAAGGTAAGGATTGACTTTGCATGGCTTCTTTAACAGTTACAGTACCCATTAAAGAACTTCTGCTTTTTTACAGCTCTTATAGATTGTGTGATGACAGAAATGTATATTTGCTTTAGTGACTAGAGTATATTTAGTGACCTAAATATAAATGATTGAGAGTTTTTAAATTTTTTTATTTTTTTTTAAACAAAATAAAAAAACATTAAATTAAATTTAAAGTTACAATGAAGACCTTTTCATTTGTAAAAAAAAAGAAAAAAAAAGAATTTAATTAAATGCTTTTGAAGATTCTTTTCATTAAATATCAAAAAATGTTTCCACAAAAATGTAATAAATGTTTCTTGAGCAGCAAATCAGCATATTAGAATAATTTCTGAAGGAGCATGTGACACTGAAGACTGGAATAATGATACTGAAAATTCAGCTTTGCCATCAGAGAAATAAACTACATTTTACAATATATTTACAATATTGCTGTTTGACTTTATTTTTGATAATATAAATTCCAAATTGGTGAGCAGAGACTTCTTTCAAAAACATAAAACACACACACACTCCTTAGCTCCTGCGTACCTAACTAGTCTTCTACCACGCTACAATCCATCACGCTCCCTAAGGTCGCAAAACTCTGGACTTTTGGTAGTACCTAAGATACAAAACACTTTAGTATAGAGACCAATTCTCACTATTAACTAGTTGCTTATTAGCATGCATATTACTAGCATATTGGCTGTTTATTAGTACTTAAAAAGCATTTTTAAATGCCTTATTCTGCATGAACATATTATATATCCTTAACCCTACACAATACCTGTACTTAACAACTACCCTAACTATTAATAAGCATTAATTAGGAGTTTATTGAAAGAAAAGTTATAGTTAACAATTAATAGGGCAGTCGTGTCCTAATGGTTAGTGAGTCAGCCTTGTAACTCAAAGGTCGTGGGTTCGAGTCTCAGTACAGACAAGGATTGTAGGTGGGGGGAGTGAATGTACAGCTCTCTCTTCCACCTTCAATACCACGACTGAGGTGAGACCCTTGAGCAAGGCACAAAACCCCCAACTGCTCCCTGGGCGCCGCAGCAAAAATGGCTGCCCACTGCTCCTAGTGTGTGTTCACGGTGTGCGTGTTTGTTTGTTCACTACTCACTGCTGCATGTGTGCACTTGGATGGGTTAAATGCAGAGCACAAATTCCGAGTATGGGTGACCATACTCGGCCACACGTCACGTCCTTTCCTTTCCTTTCTTAATAGTGAGAACTGGACCTTAAAATAAAGTGTGACCAAAAAATCTTACTGAGACCAAACTCTTTAACTGTGGTTTTATCCTCTATTTGGACATCTTGGTCACATTTCAGAATGTAAAATATCTAATCAAAGGGCATTTATTGTAGAAAAGAGAACAAAAATCAAGATATTTGGACATTATCTGGTTGTCAAACATACCAGCAGTTAATGTAAAAGACTGTAGGAGACTTCAGGGAAATTGACATCCACTAAAGATCACCTTGAGACCAGTTGCTGCAAAGTAATTGCTTGATATTTTGTCATCTGATGCAATGAAATTCATATAGATGTTTTAATTTCCACTTCATGCAAGAAGTCCAATATTCATCAATTTGCACAAACAGGAAGAAGTTAGTCATGAGAATGATGAATGCATAATGATTCTCTTAAAAATCGCAACTTGCCACAGATGGAGTGGTAAATCCCAAATCGATTCTGTAGTTAAACATAAATGAAAAACAAAAGACATATCACCAAATGCATCAGATCTCTTCAATAATCTATTCATTTCTAACCTCTGTGGAATGAGCTTAAAAATCAAAGCGTGCGACTTGGCATGCACTTAGTTGATGAGGAGGCTTGGTTGCTGCAGCAACGACAATTATTACAACCATCGCACGAGGGATGCTTATGTTTTTCGGTCTTCAACTTGAGCAGCTGTACAAGTTCTGCATACATTCTCTGTAATTTCACACTGCGTTTCAATATAACATCATCTAGCTAAGTATTTCTCAACCATTTTGAGATAATTAAGTGGTCAGACTTCCAGTAAGCCATTAAGAAAATCACACAAGCATCAATACTCTAATTTTAAGCCTTAAGGCAAAAGGCCATTGATTCTGTCACTTCCAATGGCAGGGTGCTCTATGGAGGCCAGGAGCCTGACTTCTTTGAAACAGATCTTGCCTAAAGTTTTCTCTTCGTGGCAAGGTTTGCAAAATGCAATTGTGTTTGTGGTGTTCAAAATAAAAGCAATCTGCTTTGGATCACAGAGTTTGACCTGAATTTGATTCCCCTAGCTTGCTGTAGATGCTTCTGTTTGAAACTCGTCTCAACTTCAAACTGTCAAAATACACCAGCACTTGAGGAGCTGGAGATTGTGCTGCACTATTTCTAAATCCGTATCCAGGAGAGAGCAGATGATCCACATTTTAGCACAAAATGCCCAATGTGTTTAAAATGCAAGACACTAAGACACAAATAGAGCAGAACCGTAAACACTGTGAACACTGAAATGTCATCTTAATCTCTTTAAGCTTCAGTTCTCTAAACAAATACTCAAGCCTCAAAAGGAATTTACCCTGAATTTGCGTGATGTTCGAGGAGGTGGTTTATTTTTTTATGAGATGAAGCTGTCGGAGTGAAGACGACCTCAATGAAATGGAAACGAACCCCAACTGCATATGGATGCTTGGCGGATTTTTGTGGAGCTTGAAGGACAAATTATTCAATTTCCCGGTCAAACTCCACATATTAGAAGATTAAACCAAAAAATTAAACTAGAGATTCCTATTAATGATCTGCTTTTAGACTCCATGCAGAGGAGACATCATCGGAACGCAAAAAAGAAAGCAGAAATGGAGAAGAAGGGAAGCAGAAGTGACCAGACAGGAGACCGTGGACATGCTCTTGATGGCTAAGGAACTGCTTCGGATAATTCGACAACATGAACGTGTAAATAAACGGTTGATGAAAAGGGTTAAACAATTTATTGAAGTTAATGCTAAAATAGGCAGAGTCAAAGTACAAGACAAGCAGGAAAGAGCCCTTGCAGAGACAGAGGAAGTACAAGTCAAACGAAAGAGAAACAAAAAGAAAGACACTGTGGTTAAGGAAGAATAGCAGGTTTCGGCTCCCCTTAAGAAAGCCCTGTTAAAAACAAAGGAAATTGACCAACGATTATACAAGACTTATGATGATACGACCAGATATTATAAGTAAGGCACCGAGAATTCTATTTCAAATTATCGAATTAAGACAAATGAGAGCAACTGGCGTTGGATGTGATGAAGATATAGTTGTAAAAGATGAAATATGCAATACAGGGACCTACGGTCTTTCTTATTTTGACGAATGTCGCCTTTTCTACAGATGGCTGAAGTAATGGTGAGGGAAGACGGCCGAAAGGCTGGAATGACTTTCGAAGCGTTTCTGGAAGTGATTAAACTCACAGCGGATTCGCTAGAGAAAGTCTTCTTCTCATCTGAGGTGCTGGAGTCATGTGTGGAAAAGGATGGGCCATCAAAACAATTGTTCATCAATGAATATAGAATAAATCAATATGAGTTATACGGACACCAATTTCATGAAGTCACCTTAATCAGGAGAAAGGGAAATATTTTTGATGTATATATTGAAAAATGGCTTAGCAGTGAAAGAATTGGGTATATCTTTATAGACAGTACTGAAAATAGAATTCCGAAATTACAGAAGAGATTGACGCGGAAAATGGAAAGAGAGGGTGAAGGACAAATTATTCAATTTCCCGGTCAAACTCCACATATTAGAAGATTAAACCAAAAAAGTAAACTAGAGATTCCTATTAATGATCTGCTTCTAGACTCCATGCAGAGGAGGCATCATCGGAACGCAAAAAAGAAAGCAGAAATGGAGAAGAAGGGAAGCAGAAGTGACCAGACAGGAGACCGTGGACATGCTCTTGATGGCTAAGGAACTGCTTCGGATAATTCGACAACATGAACGTGTAAATAAACGGTTGATGAAAAGGGTTAAACAATTTATTGAAGTTAATGAGTTTAATTTGAAGATTAAGGTTTATTGGTTCATTAAAAGCGAAATTACGCAACAAGCTGACAGTCTTGTATGAGGCTTCAACCTGGAATGAACATCTTAGACAAATGTTTAATGCATTTATTATGACTTGGGGTGATTGTCTCAGTCACCTTTTCTTCCACTCTGCTCTCGACGACAGCTCTTTAATCATTCAGCCAATTGTGAAATACAACACGCTATTAATACGCTTAAAATATGGAGCGAGCTAGCAAAATAAATTCCAGACAAATTGTTCTTATCTCTAACTGCCCGACAAAGCAATGCATCAGAGAACTCTTTCATTGTTTTTAAAATGTGTCTGACAGCTGAAAACCCTAATTGCTCAGGTCCCTCGTCATCTCATTAAGAACCATAGGTGCATCTTAGAAAAAAGTTAAATGCGTTATTAGTTGGGCTGGCAGGAGATGGAGAGCGAGCGGCACCATGGAGGGCTTGGCATCAGGTTCACACTCGCACTGAATGAGTTTCTCTCTTCAATCAAAGAACAATAAATTTGAACAAGGCTGACTGCCCAGACAGCTGACAGACAACCGCCATCACCTAATTGGTGGCAGAGGTCTTTTATTCAGAGTGAGCGGGTATAAATCACTCTCTCACAATAAAAGAAAAAGGCTCTAGAGAGATTTAAGCTGGGAAATGCATCCTGAGTGGAATCAAACGGCCATTGTTAGAGGACTATACGTGCACTTGAGAAGCCTTGTGCTTCACAGATTATTGTCCTGGCCGTTTCAGCACATACCAGGCAATTCACTTCAACCTCTCTGCAGCTACTAAGTGGCGGAGGTAAGGAAAAAGAAAGAAAAATGGATTGCTGGATGGGACAGAGATTGAAAGGGAACTTAAGATGGCTTTCTTTTTGTCTCCCTTTCACCTGAAGAGCAGGTTAGTGTGCTTGAGCGCGATTTGGGGAATTGAAGACCCCTGGCATCAGCAAACACAGACATGGCTAAAGTGCAGTGATTGCTGACTCAGGACCTGTGAGTAACATCTTATAAGTGCATGGAGGGATGCTTTTAGAGGCATTGCCGCTAGAGAGGACAGAACGGGATGTGACTCTTACCACACCGCTGACTGTTGGGTTGTCTGGGGGGTACGGTGACGTGTCGCCCAGGGGGTATTTTGTCCTGTGACGCACCTGGTCCATATATAGCAAAGCTATTGCCACAGCGCTGAGGGGATAAGAGCTGTCCATCTCTCTGAGAGGTAACATTTAGGGTTGCTAACTTCAGTAGAAGAAAATAAGAAACATGTTAGTTGTTTTTAGGAAAATAAGCACTTTCTTTAAATCACATATGGCATTAGAGATTCAAGTAAACCACTGGAGGCAAGAGACAATTGATGAATAAAATGGAAAAAGAAATGTCTACAGTATGTGTGTATCTATAAAAATATGCTTGACTGAATTAGGTGCTAAAATTCATTTGAGACGCAATCACTTAAATTTCAGCTCACTGACAAATGTCAAACTGAACTGTCACACATCATTACATACATGTCAGTTTGGCGCCTACCTCCTAGTGCAAATAATAACACTGGAATTATGACTGTATATAAATATTCAGACTGATTTCATTGTTATTTTTAGGTATTCATAAATAATATTTTCAATATTCAAATTTTTTTCATGTTCAGATATACAGTGATACATGCAATATTGACATAACAGAATCTAAAAAGTATTTACGTTTGCTTTAGAAACATAAACATCTTTACCAATTCTTTATATTCAATTTATATTATATATACATTTGTAGTTATATTTTACTATTAAGTATTTTTTTTATATAAAATGTCAAATTATGCAAAATACATGGAATTAATCCACTGTATTCAATATGACCCGAAAAGGATTTGTAAACCTTTGTACATCTTATGTACCATCACTGTAAAAAATGATTGTAATTTTAACAGTAAAAGACTGTAAAAATGCTACAGTAAAACCTGTTAACTGGTTAACAATAAGTTTGCATACTATATACGGTGAATAAATGTTATTACATTTTAAAGTTAGTTAAAAATACGGTTTTTGGAAGTGAAAAAGAAAAAGTCATTGTATAATTTACAGTGAAAAACCGCAAATTAACACTCCCATGACACTTCATATTTGATTTTTTTTTGTTGAAATAACATGTTTCTTCTTAGTTTTTTCTTATCAGTTGTGTACATTAGGGTTCAATCTTACATCTAATGTTGTTAAATTAATGTGTATTGCATTATTTCAGTATCATGTGTGTCACCATTATGGGGTTTAGTGTTTGTGTGAATGACACTGTGCACCTTCTATATATGAGTATTGCCCTCCTCAGCTCGTAGAAAAGCTGTTTGTGATGAGCTTTGGTTCATCATGTGACTTTCTCATCACCACCAGTTTTTGGTGGTTATCAGTTCATTACAATGGTTCAAAACAGATATTAACACTTAAAATATGTTGGTTTATTAACATTACATCAGTTAATGAAATACGGTATTTTATTGTGAATTTAAGTTAAGTCTGTAAAACCTAAAATGTTGCTACCATATTTTTTACGGTGAAGTTCTGGCAACCACAGCTGCCGGTATTTTACCGTAAATGTCACAGATTTTTTTTTTACAGTGTGAAGCTGGAAACTGATTAAAAATGAACTGACTCTTTGACTCTGATCTTTCCCTATTTACCCAAAACAGTTCTGATGAACAGAACAACCAAAAGTGCAAATAGCCAACAACTGGTACTAGCTACTCTCCCTTGATCTTTCTCCCAAAATGTATCATCCGTGTAATTAACTTCAGCCACTTACACAAAATGTGTATGTGCTTCACATCCAATTTGTTTTCCACCATAAACTGTAAATTTTAACAGTATTAAGCCCACTGCATTAACATTGGGCATAAGACACATAAAAAAAAATCATTTTGTAAGAACGGGTCAGCAACCCTAGTCACATTGAAAATGGACTGCAAAAGGGGAAAAGTGGGTAGAATGCTAACTCAGACTGAGAGATATTGCTTACCCGCGGTTGTGAAGAAGTAAGTTATTAGACTGTGGATAAAAAGTGCTCTGCTGTGGTAACAGTGAGCACTCACACGGATAATGCCATTCACTGTAAACAGAGTAGCAAGCAATATTCTGATGCAAGCCCCATAAAACGAGAGTGAGTTGAAACGCTGTGCATGTCAACGATTATCAACAATCTCACCTACTGTTTTTTAGCGTAATTACCAGATGGTGAGGCTAATTAATTTCATCCCTTGAGAGGAACATTATGTTTTTACAATCTTATAAAAACCAATTCAGAATCGTGGGATGTCGAAGAGAGCAGAAATTTATTCCCCGGAATATCAAATGAAGTACCCCTGAGAGCTGTGGGTTTCTCTCGGTCCCCAGAGCGAAGGCCAGATCATTTCTAATGCCTTTACATAAACATCACTATGTTCAGAAATTAAAGTGTGAGCACTCACTGTGTGCATTGTGGGAATTTAAATCAATGTGCAACACCCAATAAAGCTGTAAAGAAGAACAGAAGACTGCTTAATGAATGCCACACCAGGACATCTAAGCAAGCAGTCAGCTGACAATCTTACACAAAGCGAATTACTGTACAATTCTTACAGGGACAATCCCACTGTAGTAAGCTGGAATTAAGTCTATTTCATGCTGTGAAAATTAGCACTAGAAAAACATCTACAGAGCATTAATATAAATTTACAAAGCAAACTGTAAATACTGGCTTGACAAAGTTTTGTTTGAAAGTTTAAAAACCCTTAATCTTAAAGGTTTATATGCTTATGGGCATATAAATAATCAATTTATCTGATCAATAAACAGACCAATAGAATGACAGAACAATAGATAGAATGATAGATAGAACAATAGATAGATAGAATAAGTTCATCAGAATAAGTTTTACATGGCTGTCAATGCATAAACATGCTTCTTGCATGAAATTATTCAAAGGCTCGAGTGTGTTTGAATTTCTATATGTTTTCAGGCAATGTTGTTGCATTCTGGATGCACAGCTGCAGTCCCCTGGTGATGTGCTCTGAGATTATGGGAATCTGCTGACTTGCTTTTTTCATCGTCCAACGTCATCATCTGATGGATGAGGTTATACACATAAAAAAATCCCCTGCACAATACAGCGTGCTTACTTGCATGATCTCATTCACATTGTTATTATCTGATTAAATCAAAGGTACCAGATCTCAGATGAGATCTCAAATCTGTCTTCTGATCAAATTAAAATCTATGAATGTGCATCAACACTCCACTGCAGAATGCATCCACAGAAAATTGCAAATTATTTTGATTTGCAGAATGATTTACAGAAATTGCAATGCCTCTAGCATATACAGTACAAATTAACAGAAACCAGAAATAAAACAGAAAAGTCTGTAAAGAGAATAACTTCTTACCACAATCTCCTTGAAAATAAAAGCACTTCAAAACACTTTTTCCCTCTTTTCTACTTTTTTTAATATATACATTTGTTCTTCTCTGTAATCATATTTTATGTATTGTAAAGATGACCACAAACTAAAATTGAATAAGAAAAGACTGCTGCATTTTTTCTCAATTTATGTTTGTAAAACCATTTCAAATGTAAAGAGGTTAAACCAGGTTTGAACTAATAACCTTTCAATTAATCTATTAATCTTTAGCCACTCTGACAAACAATATCAAACCATGTTAGTCTAGACCAAAACAGGTGAAAAACAGCAAGCCAACACTCTCTTCAAAGTCAGCATGAAGCAAAAACATAAATTACAACATGAATTACACACTTCAACTTTAAGGGAAGAAGGGAGAAATTAGTTGAGGTGAATGGCAGAAGCTGTTGTTGGCAATAGTTGTGTTAGTGTCCTGTTATCTGTTGAGCATTTTCCCGCCGTTGCTCTACACAGACTTCTGTGACTGTATCTTACATCTACCATTTCCTTTGGTCCACATACCCACAGAGTCTGTTCCCAATGTGATTGTTCTGACTTTCAAATAGTTCTGTCTGCCAGCTGGGATCAATAGGGCTAATCCCTCCCGTGGACGCATCCTGTACTCACTAAAGCAGGTATTACTGGCACAGTGTGATCATTTTTTTCTGGTAGGGTCTCTGATGCCATAGGCTTTCCTAGAACAGGGATAAACAAGGTTTTTATTAGTGTGCTGTATTTGTGGGCCACAGGTGTTTGAAAGAGCAATTTCTTAGATTGTGGGAAACCTGCAGCATCCCTGGAATAAAATCAGTTTTCTGAGGAGTAATAAAAAAATTTTTCTGAGATGTCACTCAGGGCAGATTTCTATAAAAGAAAGTGCCCTGAAGAAAAAGTAAGTTGCTCAAAGACAAATGTCTTTTACATTTCAATTCATTCTCTGAATTTGAACGGAATTATAGCTGAGGTAGCAGTTTACTTCTACATTTTAAAATAATTGAAATTTAAAGAAATTCAAATAACAGGATTTTTTGAATGATAGATCGACTGATAGAATGATAGACAGAACAATAGAACAATAAAACGAGACAGACAGACAGACAGATAGATAGATGCAGTCTATCTACTGTATCTATCTATAGTATCTGTCTGTCTGTCTGTCTGACCTGTTGAACTTCCTTTGTGTTGTAACCAATTTGTTTCAAATTTCAGGTCATGAATTGAAAATAAACTAATTCTTCAATCCTGAATTTTGCACAAGCCTGCTATACCAATTACATGAAGGAAATGAACAGGATTTCATAGAGCAAATGGATTGTGTTTTATTGTTTTGCTTATGTTCTCCAGCTATTCCCAAGAGTGCTAATAAGATACACTGTATGCTACGGAGAATGAATTTAAACATCGACTTGAGTGTATTTTTATAAAGTTTACAGCAAATTACTGAGGAAAAATAGGGTGCCACATTGCTGGGGAACAAATACTGTGCCAACAGGACCTGTGAGAAATAAAAGTCCTTGAATATCGAAGGAGCCAGCCAATATGGATTCATTCGCAAGACACTACTGACATATTATAGTTATCCTGTTTCCGAGAGAAGAATAAATGCCATTAGAATTCCCCAGCTACCCTCTCTGCTCCCACACCTTTTCGGGGCGGGGTGGAGACGGCCTCGCTCCACTCCTGATAATGTGCTCCTTTCTCTTTTTTCCCCCAGCATCATTTTTTTGCTGACTGCCATTATCTACCATTGGTGTAAATCTATTCTTGATCACTGTGCCCCCTCCATGAGGACCTTCAGGGTAAACCTCCCACTTACCAGCGCTCCCTGTGGGAAAGCAATCACTCAGTGTCAACACACCTTCACAGATGCCGGGAATCTCGTAGGATGTACCTACCTTAACTAAGGTCGTACAGAGCCACTTATCTTTGCATCTGTTGCATGGAAACAGCGAGAAGAAAAAGAGGCTAAAAATGCTAACAAGCTCCTTGGAGGGTTTCAGTGATGTGTAGCATCCAAAGTGACTGGAGGTCAACCAAAAAGTATCTCCATTACAATTATGAAAGAGAGAGAACTGCAAATATACATCGATTGGTCCTCTGGCTGCCACTTTTTAGGCCCCAGGGTGTTCATGCACTACAAAAGCCACGTGACCTCCGTTATCTAGATGGCTTGCCTGTACAAAGCGGTGATTACCGGTGACCTCTAAGCACTGGGACCAAAGACGGAGAGACCATTCCTTCCAAAAGCACTGTAGCGAATCAGCTCATGGGAAATATGAATAATTAATCATAACTAGTTATAATTAATTATAAATATTTAGATCCGCTGTAGATATTTACTTGACC
>NW_015553581.1:29160-44200 GCF_001515605.1 Sinocyclocheilus anshuiensis
GATTCTTAGTTCAAACACACCTTTGTAAAAAGGTGCAAATGATACCTAATGTATCAATTAATAAGACTAAGTTTGAATACTTGCACGTCTCATCTGTCTGAAAGAGAGGTTTGATGCAGTCCAACGGTTCAAGTTGATCTTTGCTGAAGTTGGTTGATGAAAAAGAATCAGTTTGCGTCAGAGAATCTTGGTGAATGGAAAAGTCAAGGCCGAAGGCCTGGCACAAAACTTAGGATGTCCTGGAGTGTTGGAGCTCACATCTTCTCAAAACCTAACAGAACCACCGACTCAGGGCGGGTCCCTGGTGTGAGGCCTTTTTAAGGTCTCGGAAGATTCACGCCTCTCAAGAGGGGCTTGTCCAATGAGAAAGACGGAAATTCCAAGCGGGAGGGGGCAATTGCTGGAGGGTTTTACGACCCTTTGTGTGAGGGCATGGTAATTTGCAAATGGAACTTGAATCGAAATTACTAAAGATTCTCAGGACACTAATATATTGCCTATGTACCAACATATAATATACACGCTCGTTTAGATCATCAGAAGGCGAATTCATAGATACTAAACATGGTAGGATTACATATAGGTATGATGACAGGAATGAGTGGTTCCATCATAAGCCTGCATAAAACAGTATAAAATCTCAAAGACAACATACACAGTGACCTGAAGGATATGTGTGTTCATTCAAAGAAAGGTTTTCCTATGGATTAATTAGGGAAGAGTCCATTTCTACTGTGCACTGTGTCTCTTCCTATGGAAAAGGCAGTGATTTTCCCTGCTCACATTCCTCTGGGTCATAAAACCAGTGGTATCAGCATTAGTTGCCATGGGGACCAGGGGCCTGTTCGGCTTTCCTGGGGTGTTACGCATTTCGGGGGAAGGGTCCATAGGTCCTCATATGGCTTGTTAACTGAGGGGTGTTACAGAGGATTTGTTAAATATAGCTAACAAAATATATATTGTGTGTTTGATTGGTCCAGACGCTACAGCACACACATGGCAACATGGCTGCCGCAGGCTCTCGAGCCTGCAAACTTCCACTTCCATCTGTTCTTCACAAAATTATTGAAAAAGAAACAGGGTGAGACAAGGTGGTCGGGGGGAAATCTCTCCTCAAGCCAAGCATGTATCCTTGTGATGACAGACTGCTGGAGGCTGAGCATCATAGCAAACAATGCTGTTTGATTCATAACAAGAGGCCCAGAGCACTGGCTGAAGGCCATCTCATGCTGAGAGCTGGGAAATGTACACAAGATGGATGACACAGAGTGACCAGTAAATACTGCATGAACAATGAACCTTTGTGGAAGTGAGTCACTTAGGACACCCTTGCTTTTAGTTCAGCTCTCATAATTATATTGCCGGCGTTCATGGCATACAAACTCACATTTTTCTTTGATCTTATCAAAAGTGCATGCATTTGGGAACTACATAGAAGACAGAGATGAAAAATATAAGCCATACATTTAGCCAGCATGCAACTAGGTTTATGAAATTGCATCTTCGAATGATAACGCTGCAGGACAAAGACCATTTAATCATACTCAATGTAGAGAAACATTTTATTTTGGAGAGTAACTTCTACCACCCATCCAATCGACTTGGCAGCGTTTTTGGCTTCTGAATGAATTCTCCTCCTCTCATCGCTGTTCCTCCAAATCAATTGGATATATCATTTTTTTAAATCTCTTCATAACACCCTTCCCCACCTCTCATACGTGTCTGTAAAGGAGCCTGGGCCCTTAGTGAGGACGGCTATGGCTAAACGAACATATGACTGATTGGCTACAGAAAGAGTTCTGGCAGATGCACACACTTTGCGGCGAAGTCTACGAGTCCACATTCCCCTGAGTCGGTGCCACTTGTCATTCAGGTGATCAGACAGGGGAAAAGATAATGTCATATCTGAAGTCAGCCCATAAATCAGCTCACAAACTCTTTTAGACTTCCTTTCAGCTCATCTGATAAACATTAGTATCTGCTATCTGAGTACAGTGGGTTCTTGTAGCACTGACAGTCTCATAACCTGAACAATTATCAGATAAAAGAAGCATTTCAAAAATGTTTTCAGGGTTTGTAAGTGAAAACAGCTCTAAAAACCACAGAGACATCAAACAGTCTTTCTCCAAGGACATAAATGCAGGCTCAGAGTGCGTTTAGATGTGGAATGGTGAGGACTGTGACCTTCTCCACGAGCAGCGGAGGACTAGAGACAGCAGCTGGTTGGTAAGAGGGTACAGCTGCCCGCATCCAGTGCAGTCAGATGTGTCAATCAGAGACTCAGTGTTCCACATAGTGCAATTTCCTATTTCAGTGATGGTGAAAAACATGTATATTAAAGTCAAATCATGGGAAATGGGTTTTTTAAATCAAACCATTTTATGTCCTAGACGTACTATAACAATCACAAGTTCCCCCCTCAGTCCACCAAGACCATATACTGTATGGAAACTAACCCATGAATACATTAACATGTGACTGAACACATTTACATAATACAACTACTCAGTTATCAGGAACTTGGCCCTGAGGAAACAAAAACAGTATGCAGAATTTTAATGTGAATTTGAATATAAAATTTAGGTAAAGAAACTTTGTCAAGACAAACTTTAAAAAAATGGCTTGACAAAGCCTTGTTTGAAAATGTAAAAAAACTTAAAAAAATGTACTTCAAGAGGTTTATTATCCTATCAATCTGTCTACTAATGTTTGATTCTAAACATGTACTTTTCAATTCAAAAGATTTGGGGTCATTAAGTGTTTCTTTTTTTTAAAGAAATTAATACTTTCATTCAGCAAGGAAATGGTAAATTGATCAAAAATGACAGTAAAGACGTGTAATGTTACAAAAGATTTTGATTTCAAATAAATGCTGTTCTTTTGAATTTTTGAACAACTGTTTTCAACATTGATAATAATTAGAAATGTTTCTTGAGCAGCAAATCAGCATAATAGAATGACTTCTGAAGGAGTAATGATGCTGAAAATTCTGTTTTAGCATCACAGGAATAAATATTATTTTGAAATATATTACAATAGAAAACAGTTATCTTAATTTGTAATTAAAATCGTACCATCCACTAAATTTTGAACAGTAGTGCGTGTGTATATACTATATATAAAGTCCTACTCAATATCTTTACAAATATACAAAAATTTGAAACGATTGCCAAGAAACCCCACACCTTTGCGCAAGAAACCTTGAATAACATTGTAAGTGAGCATTATATAAATGTTACAAAATTCTAGAATAAGGCCCCTTTTAAGATTTTGGAACTGTGGACAAATTATGGTTGTTTTCTCAGAGGTCGCAATGAACATTTATCAGTTCAGTAACCAACAATGAACAGAAATTACATAAACTCAGATAGAGATGAACTCTGGAGTGAATATAATTGGAAAACCATCCTATTGCTTTCCTTTGCAGATCCACTGATATTTTTGCTCTTTGTTCAGGTAACCTGTGGTTATCGCTTTCCTCATTTTTTGTATACTTCTTTCTCTCAGCATTTTGAATTTGTGCACAATGACAGCGTGAGGTCTCACAACCAAGAAAATAGGCTCCCATTTTTCCTCTTCTTTTTTTTCTTTCTCTCTCTCTCTCACACACTCTCAGACACACAGAGTCCTAGAAAGTGCAGGACTCAGTGGTGTCCCACTTATTGTCAAAGGCCTGAGGGACCCAGGAATCTTGAAAAGATAGACACTGCTCATCTTTTTCTCGCTTTATCTTTCTTTCAATAATCTCTTTTTATTGTCCTTCTCTGTATTTCCTTCTAACTCCATTTCTCTCCTTTCCACTTGTTATTTCTGTTCTTAGTCACTTTTTCTCTGATTCTTTTATCCTTGCTGACTTTTTCCAAAGCAGTATCTTGCTGCCATTCCAGTGACAGGAACGGGAGGCTGCTGAGATGAAGATAAATGGGGAAGCTCAGGAGGGGTGAGCGTTGACATTTGAAGCTTTTGACATTAAGAAGGGATCAGCTTTTCTGACTCAACTTGTTTGGTACTTTTACTCATTAATTTGGCTGAGAATATTGAGTTTTAATGTGTGGCGTGTAAATGACTCAGAACTTCAAGCTCCATCATCACCAGCACATCTTCATATCAGATGTCTGAATGCTATTTAAACTAATAACACACAAAAGAGACAGAACATTGAACTAGAGCATCATTATAAAATAAATAGATACACATTATTCAGTAGAGTGGTATTTCTATCAGCAGGGAAAATCTTATTAAGCTTAAAGCTTTCATTAAATGCGCACTCAGTAATTTCTTTTCATTCTTGAAAAGTTTTACACAAAAGAAATGAACGGTACCAAGGATGTCTGTAATACCTAAAGAGGGCCATCTGTTTGTATTTCCATTCATCTCAATGCCTGTTGCTCTGCCGGCACAGAACCCCTAAAATCACAGTATGTGATTTGAAATTTAACAGCTATGCTCTTTTGTTCTCATTTATGCCATGAAATTTTAAAAAATAATAATAATAATAATCTTTGGACTTCCACAGAAGAAAGTAAGTCCAAATAAAAGAATCAGTCACTGGAAAAACAACTACTATAAAAATACACGCAACGTTTATCAAACATGTAATATTATGAAATGTAATATATACAATAACATGTAACAAAATGTAATAAAATATATTATGAAATATTTGTGGTATAAATGTTTCTGGCAAAAAAAATAAGTGAAGGGGTTGATTTTGAGCAGCTGACATTATTATATTTTTTATAAATAGTTTGATATACATAATCCTTATTATTTACAAAATAAATGGACATGCAACTACACTAGTAAATGTGGTGTATAAACTATTTTCACTCAGAAATTGCTAGTAAATTTCACAAACAATTACAAAGAAACAGAAAGTAACATTGCATTAAAAGTGAAGATTTTAAGTAGACCGACTGAAACAGTATTTTCTCGTAAAATATTTTCAATTTTTTTTTTTATTTTACATTACAACTTCAAAAAGTCATTTTTACAGTGTATGATTATTACTGATATATTGTTAGTTTTGACAGAACAAAAGCACAGCTGTAGGAAACAGTTTTCTAAATGCAGTTAAATTCAGTTAAAGTGTTGCTCTATGCAACAGTCATTATTCACAAATATTTAATCACTAAATGCTGTGACTGAATCAAGCATTCAGTCCAAATCTGTGAAAATGTAGGTTTAACTGTAGATTAGTTAAAGTGCAAAGGTTCTACTTTCCTAATACTACATCAACAAACAAGAGCAAGTCAACAACCTGCAGCCAAGTTTGGCACTATCTCCTCTCAAAATAACAATGCTCCCTGCATACCCACGGCTGTCAACATCAGAGCGTAATCCTGCTTGACAAGAGCATAGACTCTACGTGACGCTTCATTCACATTCCAGTCCCATCATATCACGGTCCCTGCAAACACCTGAGAGGAATCTCTGTGCAGGGCCCCGGTTCAGGAGCGCCGGTCAGCAGCCAATGTGTGTGCTGATAAAGTCCGCTGATGTTTGCGCATGGCTTAACCTGCATTCGATGGTCAGACCATTTTTTTTAAAGGCATCATGCTGTATCATTCAGTGGAGTCTGAGCAGGGCTGACAGGGCCACAGAGGTTCTGTGAGCTGTGATTCAAACTCTCTCACCTCCTGTGTGATGCCCACCTCACGTCTGTCAGTTCATTTCATCCCATAGACCCCCACAACCCCTCTTGCATTTCTAACACATTGACAATTTTTTTAAAGCATAAATCTAACAATACATTTAATAATAAAAATAATAAAATGATACATTTTTGTAATAATAACAACAAAAATAATTGGGCTACTAATAATAATTATTAATATGTATTTTAAAGTATTTTAATAATGTATTTTAAGTCTAAATAAATAATATGAATTTATAATTATTTATTAAATATACTCAATAATAGTAAAAAAAAATAAACTATGATTATAAAATAATTACAATAATAATTATTATTAATATTTATTAAATATACTCAATAATAGTAATAATAAACTATGATTATAAAATAATTAAAAAGTATTGTTGTTATTATTATTATTATTATTACCACCTTATGAAAGATTGGTTCGCAAGTAAATTTCTTAGTCCTCATTCCCCCTCCACACTGGGAACATGAGGAGAATGTCTTTTAATATTAACGTATTTTAATAATAATAATAATAATATTAGACTTTAAAAACAAAAACATCAAGTGAAACATTGTTTGAAATTATCTTACGAAAGTTCAGTTCTCAAGTAAATTTATCTTGTTTAGATATTTGTTTAGATAAAAACAAGACAAAAATCTTGATTAAAACAACATTTTTTGGCAGCGTTCTTATCCTTCATTCCCTCTCCACACTGGGAACATGAGGAGGAAGTCCTCCATCAACCACCATCAACAATCATGGAGAACCTCAAAGAATACTTCAGAATGACCATGGCACTCTCGTGAATTAAAAAGCCATTTTATCATCAAATGGCTACATCCAAGAGATCTAAAAACTCTCAAATCATGGAGAAACTCTTGAAGAATTAGTCCATGTCTGAATGTGATCTGGAATAAGAACGCTTTGCATGAAGAACCCTCCGTCCTTATTTTGATCTCCTTAGAGCCAAATGAAAGCAAGACTATTCAAATGTGGCAGGAAAGCCTTTGCAATGCGTTCACACACATCCGCACCAAACGCCCAGGGCTGAAAGCATCAAGTAAAACCACAGCACCAGCGTGGTATTGATCCTTCACACAGGCTGTTGCTCTTAAGGGAATTGATAAGAAGCATTTTGAAAGAGAAGTAAACCTTGATGATTGTAGTTGGGAGATATTATCATTGATTTTTCCGGCCCTTATTCCATTGTGTGCCAAATAAAGAAGCATTTCATTGCACGGTGGCTCTCCTCTTCCCTTATCCCACTCCAAGTTAATTCACCTCCTCTCATTAAATAGTCCATACTGCTGTGGTCTTTTCACTGGAGGCGCTATTGATATGCACCCTGCCCTGTGAGTCTACACACCCAGACTATCCAATATCAGGTTACTTTTCTGCAATGCTGCATTTCCAGAATTTAATTAAAACTATAAATTAATAAGTCTAATAGGACCTGCATAAATCCTATTGCACAGCCAAGGTCTCCCTTAATTCCTTCCGGATCTCTTTAATAAAAGATTACAGTGACTAAGAGGGCTTGCATCCTGACGTGTTTTGAACTAGGCTGCATGTACTTCTCAAAGCGGGATGTTTATGTCTGATGCTGCGTCAGTGCCAGGGAGTCAGTCAGCTGATGAGGTTTAAAATGGCACTATTATACTGGAGACTTAATTAATAATGTCAGCTGTGCAAATTGTCTCCATTAAAATTACAGTAATGCACAAGCACTTTTCAAGATCATATGTGCATCTATCATATCTTTAGGCATAAACAATAAGTTGTTCAATTCAATTCCAAAAGCCCCGCACATTTAACAATCCCATATCCCATGTGTGTGTAATAAAATACTTTCAAATGAATAAGTCAAAGTTTACAGTAGTTTGTAAGTTATCAGAAAGATAAACACTGCTCCTACGGATCAAACCCAATAAATGCGCTACTTCTTGAAGACAAAAAAAAAAAAACGTAGAGTTACTTATGCTTAAAGAAAATGAATAAATGAACACACTGCCATCTAGTGGTCAGCATCCCATCTTAGTTCAAATCACTGTAGGTTCAAGCTTGAAAATGCATGCGAGTAGTGTGGCTGTTTTCTTGAACTGCTGTACATCCAAAACAAGAGTAAATGTTTCTCTGAAAACATTGTGTTCATGTGTTGCTATGTTTAGGTGAACATTCAAGTTCAAAGGGACCAAAAAGCATAAAGAAATATTTGTAGAAACGACCATATAATTTGCGGTTCTTTTTTATTTGCTATTAATTCAGAAAGCATTCACTCAGAAAAAATGAAAATATTGCATCGTGATCGGCCCCTGATGTCCTGTGAGGTCAATGAAACCCTGAGAGCTTCAATAGCATACCAACCACTACACCTTCATTTATGCATGAAAAATAAAAATAAGCCACAAACAACATGCCACAAAAATAAGCCTGTTTCAAGGTTAGTTAAATCATGCCTCCGGTAGAAAAACAGCAGTAATCAGGATGGATTATATCTGAAGCAGGCCCAGGGGTACCGTGCATCTCTGAGCATATCACCTGAGCTGTGCACTGGCAGTCTCTGACAGCAAGGGTCATCCTCACCTCCAGAGAGCCGCTCAGTGTCACCTTGTGTCACCTTGTGCTGAGCAAGCACTCAGCCATGTGTCTGATCTGGGATCCAGCTGGCTACCCTGCCTGACCTCTGCTGCCTGATCAGAGCGAGGTTCAGACACCTGAAACAAGTCTCAGGGTCATCTGGAAGGTCAACGAAAGAGTCAGAAAAATGCTCCATCTACAAGTCTTAACCTTTGAGTCTCGAACCAAAGCTCAAGAAATAATCTACAATAAAGGCTAAAGTTATATGTCTAAAGTTTGGGTCAAGTTACAAATTACTTGCAGCCAAAACTTACATATTGGATTCTATTATACGTGACACATTTGAAAACAGAATCTAGTGCAAATAAGGCAAGACCATATAAAATCAATAATACATGTATCCAATATGCTGAGCTGTGAAAGGGTTTAAGCAGTGAAGGCAATGCACACCAATTTGTTCTTATTAGCACATCTCACCCCATATGAAATGAATTTCAATTTATTTTATGTTGAAGTACATGCTGCAGCTTTATAGGGTTTTTTTTTGGACAAGCCCTAAGGCCCCAAGCTAGAGTATCGTTCCCTAAAGTAGTTACCAATCTTACATGTACACAACACACAAATAGTTTTATAGCTGCTATATTTTTAGAAGGCATTCAGATTGCCGTCTTCTCTCACATTGCCAGAGGGTTTTTGTCCAGACTTCTATTTAACAGCAACATGTTTTTCTTTAACTGCTGTATACAGCAGGGTTGTGTGGCATTCAGAAATGAACCGAGATTTGTTTTTTGTTATATTGTATTTTAATATACATTTACATTATAGTTGTAATTTAATTTGAACTGAGAATCAAGATTCATGAACATGAAATGGGGCAAATTCTTAATTTTGCCCAACCCTGCTACTCATTAAGGAAAGATGTAACAAGATGACTTCAAAAAAATTTTTTTTTTAATTCACACTTTAAATGTTTCATTGCAAACCCTCTGCGTACTTTCCAAGTCGAGTCTCAAGTCCTCAAAATTGTGTCAGGTGTCTGACACAAAGACAAGAATAAACTGAATCAAACACTTATTCACAATATTTGTATGACCGTTTTGGAAACAGCCTGCATTTGAGGGGGAAAAAAATAAATCACCAGATGCTCATTAATTTATGATGCCATGCAACAGTCAACCGCTTACTCATCAAATAATACCAAGTCCAAATCTTCAGCCATGAATTTGCCCATTTGTTTTAAATTGGATGACGTTTCTTCCAGATTACGACTTCCACATTATGGACATAATCAAATTACACAAATGATTTTTTTAGATGACACAAATAGTAAATAAATTTGCCTACTGTAAATTTAACAAAATCAATAATTGTATCCTACTAAAGGCAAAAAAAGTCTCTGAAGGAGCTATTTTGTGTAATTTTTGTTATAACCTCAATATTGCCTAGTTAATAATTTAATACAAATACTTCATACATAACTACAGAAAACAAACTGCAGTTTCTAATCAGACAGTGTTTATTAAAGAGTAGAGGCATTTTCAAATTCAGACATTTCTAAAAAAACTGATTCTGTCCCATTAAAATAACTGATAAAGTTATTGAAAACCCACAAAAACCTAAAAACAGAGGTATATAACCAAATGAAAAAAATCCTAGATTAAGGCCTTGATCTCAAAAAGCTGCAGGTGTCAATGATATTCTTATGAGATCCATTCTTATACATAAACAGAGAAAGCTGATCATAACCATGAATTATGTCAGGCAAGAATTTCAGATTTTCTACAATAGGGTCCCGTGAGGAAGTGTGTCATGATTTGGATCCTTGAATTTCCAACAGAACTCTCTTTTGGCATGTTTGTTAAGACCTGAAACACTTAATGCTTATGATTAAGTTGGTAAGTCTGTATGATTTTGAGGACAGACAGGAGGGACTAACTTCAAAACACACAACTCCAAACCCAGCAGCTGAGAACAGTCCATGTGAAACACTCAAGAGTCCATCTTCCGTAAAACAGCACGCAAAGTCAATTAATCCGCAAAGAAAGTGCTTTTCTATTCACTCAGTGCTTGTGCTCAGAAAACCCAATGTCAGTTTTTAGAGCAATGTCAACACGTCAGAGGCTGTTGATGGTCTCGGAGCTTTTTCATCAGGACCCTGTGAGTGAAAGATTACCATCCAAACATATACTCCACTGCTTTTGATACAAAACTCTCATCCTTTTTTGGCGTCTGTTGATCTGACACAACCTACAAATCAGAACAAAACAAAAAAGCAAGCACTTCACAAATTGTTCTATTAAATAGTTTTTCCTTACAGCACATTTCAATTCGTTCCAGTAACTAGCCTTTTAAATAACATTTGTAAATCTAGATTCTAATACACCAATTATTGTTAATATTCCCACCATTATATTTCCATTATTCAAAATAATACAGAAATTACTTTGACAAATATTGCAATTTGAAATATGAAACTTTTGCTACTGCACAGATATCCAAATGGCAAGAAGAAGAAAAAAATCACAAATATATCAGCTCATGTTCAACCGGGTGAGACACCCATTATCTCCAAATGTAGGTTTTGACTAAGTTCTACTGTCAATATAAAGTTATTCAGACTTGGTTTTGCACATTTTTGTAGTAATAATAATAATAATAATAATAATAATAATAATAAGAATAAGAAGAAGAAGAAGAAGAAGAAGAAATTTCATTATTGATATTTTTGCCCAAATTAATTTGTAACCCTTGCTGATAACCTTTGCGTTTCTGTGTGTAGTTTTATAATATGCTCCTCCACTCTTAAATAGCAAAAATAGTTGTTGTTTTTTAAAGCTTTTAAAGACACTGCCAGTTTTATTTCAATTAATTTGTTCAGCACTATTCGTGTGGTTTTACCAGCAGTGGGTGGGTGGAAGGTTACTGGTCAACTATACCTGGTAGTCACTGCTGGATGCTTTGTAAGCGGCACTGAGGGGTCTCATGACAGATCGGGGAGTTGATAGAGGGTGACTGGGGGTGCCGGGAGCCTTCACTGGAGGTGTGAACACAGAACTGGAAGTGCTGCTCTTGTCTGAACTCTCCATTACACTCTGACAAAAAAACAAAACAAAAAAAAACACTCCCAATGTAACATTACCACTGTTGCAATTACAACCAAGAGACTTTTACATCTATCATGCTCGTCTTCACAAGGGAATTACTGCTTTTCTGCTTCCTACCCAAGCGCCAACCTTCCGGTCTCTCTCTTGAAACCAACACGGAAGTAACTTAAATGCCAATTCATCGACTGGCCCCTAGAGACTGGCTCCAAAAGGGAGTCAATCCCATAGACCCCCCCCCCCCCCCCACCCCTTATTAAATTGCCTGGTTTCAGCAACCAGCTCCATCCACGTCCCACCTCTTTGCCCATTTTCGGTTATCCAGGAGTGATGCGTGGTGACGCGCTGCTAAGATGGCGACGGTCCGCTCCGCCCGCTTTAGGCTTCAAAAATGCTCTTCAGAAACCTACGGGTGATGTCATGGACACTACGTCCATGTTTTTTTACAGTCTATGTTCTTACCTTATCGATACACGGTTTGACGCCAATCATTATGGCTTCTCCAAATATCTTTCCATCTTTACTGAGAGCTTTTCGTGCCTGCAGTTTAGACTGATACTGAACGTGCATCCAGTTGCCTGAATTAGACGTCTGTAAATGAAAAAACTTTTATGGAATACAAATCATACATAAGCCAGTCTACAATGCTAAAACTTTGCCTGTACTTACCACATGTTTTAATATGTTTCCATACTGTGAAAACTGTAAAAGGATGTATGATGCAGAAGCTGGAGGGAACCTGTGTACAAACAAATATAAAATTGATGCCATGTAGACATGGCCGCCATATAGCCTGACGCATCATATTTGTACTAATTATGTAATACAATGGAACAATAAAATAAATAAATACATGATCTAAACACACCCAAACACTGTGACCCAGGTGTCATCTAGCTGGTCTTCCGAGGACAGAGCATCTCCTTGTGTGAAGAACGGATCTACTTGAGCAGGGGAAAGTGTTGTTTTCCTCTGCTGCCCCACGGGGCTAAATAAATTAGACACTATAAAACAAAAATACAAAAATAAGCATATTTTTAAGTTTTTAAGACAGAGCACCGTCCTCATTTAATAAGTAATTAAACAAATTATATTTACCTGTTCCTGGTGTCCCTGGTAGACCAGACAATGGTGTGCGCACTCCAGCAAATGGCTGTAAAAAAAAAAATTAAAAAAAAGCAAATAAATTAACAATAACAAAAAAATTTCAAGTGTGTACTTGCTTAAACCTATGCTCACACAAGCAATAGTAATCAAAACACAAGGTCTTATTCACTAATTGGCCTTGCACACAAATGAAGTCAACATACAAACGTTTTCACAAACAAATCATAATTCACCAATAACTTTTGTGCTAAAATTTATTCTAAATTTTTGAGGGAAAAAAAAATCTAGGAACAACAAGCAAACATTACATACTCTAGGTGGCCTTACATCCATGTTGAGATTATATTTTCAATCCATGGTGGATTTTATATTTTCTAATCACGATTACAATACAGATGCCACAATTACATTATCATTCAAAGCGACAATTAATCGTTCATAGTCCACATATTATTCTGAGAGCTTGTGTGTGTATGTTTTTCTTTCTACAGATTATCTTAAGTGCTTTTTCATTGTTTTAATTTATAATACCATGAATATTTGTACTTTTTTTATATTTAAAGAAACCAATCCAATGTATAGTTGACATTTGAAGCTTAATAATATAGAAAAGCAATAAACGTTTTTCAGTTAGAGTGTTTATATATACAGTTTTTCATATAAAAATATGGCATGCGGTTGCTTCAAACAATGGTATGAACATCATTCAATGTAAACTGTGATAATCGTAATTAATAATCACAATTACAATTTCAAGGGAATAATCGACAATTATGATTTTTGTCATAATCGTAAAGCCCTATAAAAGGTGTTTATTTTGTTTGAACTGGTTTTGAGGATGGCATTCAAGAACGTTATGTTTGCTGAGAGTGACGAAAGGATGGAAAGAAAACTTGTAGAAAGCCCTTTCATGGAGATGATTGGACATTTCTTATGCAAATTACTAATATTGAGCATGTGGTTGCTCATTTAAAATACTCCAAATTCAATAATGTTAAATCAAGGTTAAAAACAAATTCATGTGTTGTGTATTAGGCATATTTTAGTTCATACGTTCTCCTGTGTGTATAAATCTGGATAATACATGCAGTATTAGTAAACAATATCAATTATCCTTCAGTTAATTTCCTAAATAAAGTTTTCAAACTCCCATGATATATCTGATGAGGGCTGGTCGTTTCTCTTCCGTATTAGGGATTCAATAATTAAACCTTTTCAGTGGCCGGTTGCATAAAAGACTTAGACTTGTTACATAAAAACTGACTGAATCCAAAAAATAATTTGTTTGCACTTCTCACTTGTTTGCGAGCAGCAAGAGGTGACATTCCCACACCGGAGCCGTTTAGGTCTTCATAGATGCTTCTGACCGGAGGGGCTCCACTCTTGTCTTTAGGCGTTGGGACCACCGGCTGTGGAGGAGACCCACCTGATGGAGGAGAGAGCATCAAATGTCTCACCAAGTAACTTCTGTGCCATTTTGGACATATTCATAATTCCTTATGGCATTAGAAAAATGCAGTAAAAGGATAATAAGTATTTACCTGCCAGAAGAGGAGATCTTGTTTCTGACCCACCCCCTGTCAACCCAAAAGACCTGGGTTGAGGTGTGACCGGTGCAGGCAGGTCTCCCATCAGAAACCCAGGTAAAAACTGAGCCCCAGGCTTGGGGGAGCTTGGAGAGCCGAGTGTCATTGGTTCAATGCCTGTTATTATACATCAAAAAGGTAAATTCGGTGTTAATAATAATTGCTAATTACTGTCTAAATCCATATACGGGCAATCAGGAGCATATACAAATAAATGCACTTTCAGTGGTTTGTCACTTTATTTTAAATATATAAAAATACCCGCATACGCTGATATTGTATAACGTTAGTTGTTCTAAATCTGATAAAACGCATGGCTTTATGCTGTATTGTAAGTTACCGGTCACATGAGCACAGCCACAATTACGCACGTCTCTACAAACTCAACCTACATATCAATATACAAACATATGACTGCTGTAAAACACGAACACTTACTCTGGATGTCCATACTGGGTCACTAACACGGCAGCCACGGAAAGAAGATTAGTCCTGCTTTACCAAATAAACGGGAGCGCAAATGTTTTTGAACAAGGCGGAAGTTGCGTGTGCTCTTATGGCACAATCGCGCTCCACTTCCGCTTTCACGACACCAGCGCGCGCTTCTGTTGCGCCTCAGCAGGAAAGAACGTGAAACTGATTTTTAGTTTTGGAACCATATTCCGGGCTTTTACTTTCTCTCACCTCGATTATTGTAATGCCTTTTTTTGCTGGTTTAAGTAAGAAGTGTATGGATAAACTAAAAGTGGTGTGAAATGCTGCAACTGGATTGTTTTAGGTTCAGGAGAAGACATGTTAACACTGTCTGCCCATTAAGTAACGTTACATTATTAATTTAAGGTCCTTTTTTTAGTGTTTTTCAAGCTCTGACTGACAGAACACCGCCATACATTTCAGAATACTGCCAAATACGTTCTAAATTGGTGTTTCACATTTTTAAAAGCAACCCTGCAGGCATGATTTCAATTTATCTTTTGATTAATAGGCCTACATTTAATTCTTTATTTCTCTCTCTCTCTCT
>NW_015553581.1:44332-51244 GCF_001515605.1 Sinocyclocheilus anshuiensis
TTTTCTCTCTCTCTCTCTCTCTCTCTCTCTCTCTCTCTCTCTCTCTCTCTCTCTCTCTCTTCTTTTTATGCTTGCATATGTTGTAAACATGGTACTGCTGTATTCACATATTTCTGGTTAACTGTTCTTACACTAACTCATCTGAAGATGGCACTCCTGTTCCACAGGGTGTTTTTTTTTTCCTCTCCAGGACCTCCCAGAGTAAAGGGACACTAAAAATCATCCTCCTCTTGCTGGAGCATTCATCTCCAAAATTAAGAAAACATTAAGTTTATCTTTTTATACCATTATTTATCCTGTGTTAGTATGCATTTTAAGGGGTAGTCATGCATGCATATTATTTACAATATTTCGACATAAATTCTTGATGGAATGAGAGTTTATGTTAACGAATTAATGTTGTGCTACTTTAATCAAAGTTTCTGACATAAGAGTCATTTTGTATGAAAATTATATCCTCATTAAGGGTTAAAAAATGATCATGAAAATCAATTCTGGTAGTCAGTTCATTTCTCACTTTCCTTAGATGCATCACAAAATCAATTTAATTTAATATGCTTTAGATCATTTTTTTTTTTAAATAATAATCATTATCCTGTTTTTCACTTAAGATGGAGAACTACTGGATTATGATCAGTGCATGACTGGACTATATCCTGCCCAAGGAAGAGTGTGAGGTACAACATAAAAAAGGTTTTGAAAGCAATGCTAAGTATTCATTAGTGCTCAGTGATTTATATCAACAATAACAATGTCTCTCAGAACAAAGTGACAGAGGGAGCAAGAGTTTTCTGTAAAATGACTGCGCTCATATCCCCTGGAGCAACACTGAATATATGATGCCAGTCATCTGCATCCAAATAAAGAGAGACATGCCAGCTCTGTCTAAACCCATTAAGCAAATTGCCATATTTGAAAGATGCATTTGTCTCTTTATTTTGATTTATTTAAACAAATTGACACCCAGGGGGCTCCTTTTTTCATAAATCCCAAGATGTTGGGTGGTGTTTTAGAATAGCATTATATTTGCAGAATTAAACATGCATTTTCTGAAACCCATTTAAAGGTTAACTCATGTAATAAAGCATTTATATTGCTTACAGCACTGTGGAACTTCATTTTGCTCAAATCATTTATTTCACATCTGTTCAGGGACATTCATTCATTTTCACAAGGTATATCATCTTCAGTAGTTCTGAATTGTGTGCCACACTGAATTCTACCCTGGGAAAGAGTCTGTTATCAAGGAGCGAGATAAAGCTGAGATGTAGATGAAGCTGTCTGATAATAGGCATGCAAACAGCTTGCTCCCTGTGACTTGTACCAGCCTGCGCCAGCCTTGTCTTTATTACTCTGCTATATTCCCTCTCATGCTCTTGGACTGTCACACCATAATAAGCACTTTTTGACCTCAGTAAACTGTGAAACTGGCTGTTTACTGTTTAAAAGAGTGAAGAGGTTCATTACAATACTCAAAATGACTAATAAAATGATGGTCATGCTTGTGGAATATGATGCATATGAGCTGCTTTAGCTGGCTACAAATATCAGCAAATACAGACAATATTCACTGTATTGTTAAAGACAAGGCAAACAGCTTTCAGTATAAATTACTGTTTTTACTGTGAGACTTTTAGTGATCTGTTCATTTGAGACTTTTGCAATATTGACCACAGTGTCTTCCTCAGTACCTATCTAAGTCATAGTCCAGCGATTGCATAAAATGCCACGTTTTACTTCTGACAATGAAACTGATAGAGAATAGATGTCAAGGTCAGCTTGCTGATCCCCATACAGTCAGCAGAGTGAAATATAGCACCAAATGTGCTGAAGAGTTTATGGAAACTCTGCTGATGGGGAGATATTTGATAGGCTACTCTGCGAGGATTTTCGGTTGCCATGTGCAAACAATTGAAAAAGTGAATGTGCTTTTGTGTGATAAATTGTTATATTTTCCAACGCAAGAAACCTGTAGTCTCCCTCTGCGTATCATTTTTTGTTTTAAATGTATCATGACAGTAAAACACGTTTAACTTGGCATTAGTGTCTGTTAAACCCAGCTTTTGAACTCGGGTAAAGCAGCGTTTCATACTTGTCAGCAACTTGTTTCATACTTTGAAAGGGGTTTGGCATCCCTGGGTCAACCTTGCATCACAGTGCCGAGGTATATAGTAATGGTGACGCCCACTTTTTCAGTGGCCTTGGTTCTGGAATTATTTTTCTCATTTATATTTCTGACACAAATATTAAAAAAGTCCTTGTTCAAGAGTTATGAACCATGAACCAAAACCGACCAGCTACAAGGTCATTACAAATTTGATTTTAAAATCTGACAAAAATATAATAGGCTCGTTTCAAATGCACCTTTTCCTTGCCCGAATTTTAGATGAGCAAGCGGCTGCAAAGAGAGGACAGTGAAATAAGTGCAGTCAAGATGGACAGTTCTCACTTCTCATAGTAGATCAGTATACGAGATCAAATGTGGATATCATGCGATTAAAATTCATGTGCTTTGTTGCTAATAAACTGGATTTAAGTTCTGCTGCTTTTATATAAAAATGAATATGATGAAAAAGAGACCCAAAGTATGCCCACTTGTAGTTTAATATGGACATGTATTTTAGATTTTTAGAGAGATCACACATCTAGTAAAAAAAATATACTAAAATGTATTTTAAATACATTTATTTTGTGCTAAGTATACTACAAACTTACTTATTTATGTGCTTAATAAAAATGCCCTGCAATTGTACTTTTGGTATACTAAACTGGTATACTTAAAGTCTGCAAAATTGGAACAGCTAATTTTGTTTAATGCACTTTAATTGTTCCTAAGTATTGCTGAGATCCAACTAAAGATACAGTTAATTTTTATTTGATTCTGCTAAAGTGTAACTATCCACCTTTTTCCTAAGTAACTGATGAGTGCCGCCATGATGGATTCTAACTTCCGTTTGGATGCTCTCATGTTCCGGTCTCCATAGAAATCCATGTTAAAACAGGGTAAAAAGCTCGACTGAATTAATTAAAATTAAACTTTTTCAGTATAACTAAATATAAAAATGTGCGCAGGATTGAGCTGTGCTGTTGTTGGCTGTCACAGTAATAGCAAACTTAAGAAATTTCTATAACGTTTTGCGTACCAGCAAATCTGTCCATGTATGGTGCTGTATGCCTTGCATAAACGATGACAAAAGAAAACGAGCATGGCTTGCAGCGCTTAAGTTAAAATAGTGTGTGTGAAAAACAAAATAAAAATCCCCTGATAGGGAGCTGTATATGTGAGCTCATGTGTTTTCAATGCAGCTGACCTCCAGCAGCTTCATGTCATATAGGCCTACCCACTCATTAAACTATGACAGGTGAGTTACTGCAAAAAGACTGTCATTGTGACTCTGTAAAGTGATGACACTATGGCGCCATGTGCTTTTTAAAACCATTTTCATGGGTTTAACTTTATATTATCGGCTGGGAAAATACATTCATTTGACTAGAAACACCAGAGACCGGAAATGTAAAGCATCGTACCAGTATGAGTTGGGCGAGACTTCCACGTTCAGGAAAAAGGTGGATTGCAAGTATACTTCAAGTACACTTTAAATACCTTGCATTAAAATACTGATAGTACAGAGATCATACAATCTTTGTTAATAATGATATTAATGACATCGGACATCAGAATGAGATCAGAACAAATTGGACGACACTTGGAAAGATTTCTAACTGCCATCCATTTCACGGTGATCACCGGTGATCGGTTCTGTGCAGAATTTGCTTTAATTAGGGAAAGAACCACAATCCCATGATGCATTGCAAATTGCAAATAGTCGGCTTGTTTGAAAGCTAGGGAGACTGATTCGATTATGTCATTCACAATGTTTAATGGGAGTGAAGCGGTTAAAAAAGCAAAAAAAAATGTAAAAACTGTAGCTCTTGTTTTTAGAATGCCATGTCATGCACGAGACGCTGCAAAGGATGCAGGTGCAATGGTCAAACACTGCTGTCTAGCACGTTTACATAGAAAAACAAAGTAAAAGCAGCGCAGTTGAATACAAAAGTGCATTCTGTGTGAACGGCCCCTTAAAATGGCTAGTTTATTTTAGCAACCAAAAAAAAAACTTAAAAGCCCTTTCCAGATTAAATATTCATATGCTTTGAACAGTCACAGAAAATTTCATGCGTTTTTCGTTTCAGCGAAGCAAAAAAATCTAAATCTGACAGTGACAGAAAATGTGTCAGTTGGAGTGAAGAGGAGACAGTTTTATTCTTACAGTTATGTTCGAAAGTATATTAAGGACAGTCTCAGGAATATACTCTATAGCCTAAGCACAAATTATGAGCAAGAGCAAGGCAAGAACAGGTTGCATGCTGTGTTCGTCCAATCAATCTCTTAACCTGTTAACCTGAAAAGATTAAAAAAAGATAACCCAGGATTATGTTGACCCAGAGTTTCAAATGACCCAGGGTTAATCATTTAAAGGGATAGTTCACCCACAAATAAAATCCTGATAGAAAAAAAAATAAATAAATAAAAACATTCAATAAATAAAATATCTTCTTTTATGTTTCCCAGAATAAAGTATTAGATTAGAAACAGTATGAGGGTGAGTAGCCTAAATGACAGAATAATAATTTTTGGGTAAATGGGTAAACAATCCCTTTAATTGTCAAAAGCCCTAGAGTAGGTATTAACTCTCAGTAAGGAGAAGCAAACTCTTCTTCCTTTTCCCCAGGAAAGACAATTGCTCACAGTTTAGTTTATTATGAGTTTACAACATTTCATTATGCTGGGCCCAGCTGCTGTGATAGCGCTTTGTAATTAGGTGGTTGTAGGAGGCTCGTGATGAAGGGACACCCAGGGTCGTCCTTCTGTGTGAAGCATTTAAACATGTATTATTCAGCAGCCTGGCACAGAACATTTCCAGGACCCTGACAGAGCTGAACTGCACAGCTTTACCTTTCACAAACCCCTCATTTACTGCAGGAAAAAATGCATTTATCATTGAGAGGAGACAAATATTGACTGCTCCTCAATACATTGTAGGTTAAATATGCAGAAGTCTTCTACATTCTGCACAGTCAATAATAGCTTGTGTCTGATGCAGTAAGGATATAATGACTGTTTGCATTTCTTATGTGAAGTCTGAAACTGTGCATTGGACTTGTGGTGGAGATATGAAAAAATACTTCACAGTTATTTCCACTGACAAGCTTTTTCAGTTCATTGAAATTAAGTATTTAAGAGGGAGCTGGGATTTTAGCTGCAAGGTTATTATAAAATTTCTTTGAACAAAAACATATGTGTTTAAAAACAGCCAGACTAAATAAATAATAAATATGATTTTCACCTGGTGGACGATGCAATCTCCGAGACTTGCATTTACCACATCTAGCTTTACAAAAAAAGATGTTAATTAAAATGTGCTATTAGTATACCTCTTTAAATTAAAAAGAAGTATACTTTCAATCTACTTTTTATACACAAAATTCTTAGGTATACTTGGTCTCCAATTTAAAAAAATTATATATAAATATTAAATTATATATAAGATGGAAGCCTGTTTCTGCCACGGAATAAAACAATAAAAAGGTCATTGTGAATTTTCATCTCAGAACTATACATTTATATCTCTTGATTTTGAGATTATATCTCTGAATTTTGAGTTAAAGCGAAAGTAAAAAAAAATTGTGAAATATCATCTTTTTATTGTTTGGGGAGGAAAGCTATTTTTCTTTTTTTATATATTGTTGCAGAAACAAGCTTCTGTATGATGTTAAGATCACTTAAAGAAAACTTATTGAAAAATTATGAAACAAGAATATTGAAAGTATGCTTACTTTCATAAACTAAAATGTCATCTAGAAGTACAGAACTAGTAAACTAACAGTATATCTAAAGTTTGCTTGTAGTATACTGTAGTTGCAATACTAAAGAAACACTTAGATGCAAACTAAGTATATACTTACGGATGTAAATTTGTTTGTAGTGATAGACTTAATCAAATCAAACGGAACACACTAACAGGCGCATAGTAACACAATAAAAACAAATATGAAGGCAGTTTCAGCAGTAGACCAGACATTTTTTATTGTCTTTGGGTCTGGTGTTTGTGTAGGAGAACAGAAGTATTATGTCACCCTAGAGGTGCTTTCTCCTGCTTAGTTACACTTAACACCTACCTTCCTGGACCCCAGACAGAAGGGCCCATCTGGTTCAAGTGTAGTAATCATCTTTCATCAATCTGCCACCGTTTCTCAAAAACAACCTAAATAGTCAAATATTACATGGTAATTGTGGGGATTTAGTTCTGCACTTTAATGCACTGATGAGCTTGAGGAGTCAAGAGGCTCCACTCAAGAGAAACAGAATCAGTGAAGCTTCTTTCTCAAATGTTCCAGATTATGAAGAAGGGCAGACAGGCCCTAGAGATGAGTGTACTTCACCAAAGAAGGTCAATGCTATGACATTTCATACAAGGGTAATCTTTGAAATGGCAGTTCTTGATTTCTGATGTAACATCAGGCATTTGAGAAAGAGGTACATGGGAGGAATATTGATTTTTTTCCCCCCCACAAACTCCAGTTTAGGAAACCCTATACTGTCAAACTCTGTTCCATGTTTTGTGTGTGTCCTGCTCCCCATGTGCCTTCCCATGCCCTTATTTGGTTAGTTAAACAGTAAGCGACATCCCTTCCCAGTGTTTGATTTCCGTTTTTTGTAAGTTTTTGTTTTGCCCTTTTTTCCCGTGCGCTCCTCCACGTCCCCATATGGAGGAGCGTTTAATGTTCATCTCAGTGGCTCAAGCGAGCCCAGACCCCGTCATCTTCGCGAGGGCGTTTGTGCCGCTCGCCCTCGCCAGCTCCCTCGAGGGGGAAACCCTCGCGACGCTGTTCCGGATCGGGATGACGTTC
>NW_015553581.1:51262-52036 GCF_001515605.1 Sinocyclocheilus anshuiensis
CAACCTCGACTGGAAGGAGACAGTCATCCGGTGTCTGGAGAGTCTCCGATCCCGATCCGGAACCCCTCCGCCGGCCGTCGGCCGTTCCAGTCAGCCGGCAGTTAATGTGGCGAGCCCGAAGGACGTTAATGTGGCGAGCCCGAAGGACGAAGGACGTGCGAGCCCTAGGCCCAGGGAGGGCTCCGGATCCCCCGTTAGGCCCAGGGAGGGCTCCGGATCCCCCGTTAGGCCCAGGGAGGGCTCCGGATCCCCCGTTAGGCCCAGGGAGGGCTCCGGATCCCCCGTTAGGCCCAGGGAGGGCTCCGGATCCCCCGTTAGGCCCAGGGAGGGCTCCGGATCCCCCGTTAGGCCCAGGGAGGGCTCCGGATGCTCCGGATCGCCCAGGGAGGGCTCCTGATTCCCCGTTAGGCCCCGGGAGGGCTCCAGGCCCCTTAAATTCCTTAAATTTTTTTTTTGGGAGGGGTACTATGGCTCCAGCCGTAGAGGCAGGGGCTGGGGGCCTGGCCCCCCCAGGTGCTCCGCCATGGCCTCCCGAGTCCCCGGATCCGCCATGGCCTCACGAACGGGTACCGCTCTGGAGGCCCACTGTCCTGTGTCTGTCCTGAGGGACCTCCAGAGTGCCCAACCCCCCCACCCCATTGGATGTTATATGGCGTGAGGACATGCCTTCCGGAGGGGGGCGTTATGTCAGACTCTGTCTCGTGTTTTGTGTGTGTTTTTCTGTGACCCAGTTTCTGTCTCCTGCGTATTCTGTTAATTTCATCCCAGTTGTTT
>NW_015553581.1:55851-64777 GCF_001515605.1 Sinocyclocheilus anshuiensis
GATCCGCCATGGCACCCCGAACGGGTACCGCTCTGGAGGCCCACTGTCCCGTGTCTGTCCTGAGGGACCTCCAGAGTGCCCACGCCCCCTCCCCATTGGATGTTATATGGCATGAGGTCACGCCTTCTGGAGGGGGGCGTTATGTCAGACTCTGTTCCATGTTTTGTGTGTGTCCTGCTCCCCATGTGCCTTCCCATGCCCTTATTTGGTTAGTTTCCTGTTCCTGTCCTGATTAGTTTAGTTCATTTGTCCCAGGTGTTTCCCTTGATGTTTCATTGCTCCCAGGTGTGTCTCGTCATCCCCTCCTCCTGTGTGTGTATAAAAAGTGTTCCCAGTCCCAAGTTCTCAGTCCGCTGATGAACGTCTTCGTGTGAACGTCTTCCTGTGTTTGTCTCCCTTGGTTCCTTGGTGCAAATAAAGTCTTGGTAAAGTATTCTCCAGCGTCTCCTCGTTCCTAGTGTGTGCAACGTGACATACGAGATATGAGAATTTTTCAACTTGGCTGCATTTGTTTAACTGCCTGTTGTCTTCTACCTGTTGTTCTTCTACTTCGACGAGGTGTTTGTCACTTGTCAAATGAGCCTACTAATTCCTTCAGGAACAAAATACCTGTAATGTGTAAAGGTTGATTCTGCTTTAAACTATTAGATTGAACTATAAAGGTTTAACTATTCTTGTCTGCCCAGCAAAAACAGAAAAAGTAACTGGAAATTCCGCATCCAAAAAATGTAGGTTACTCACTTCTTGCTTATTGAATTGTTGTATAATCACTTACAATGGTGAGATATAGCTTCATTATGGTTTGATTCAAATAAATGCATTAAAACAATCTATCATATCATTGTTTCCATGTGACAATCTCAAACACTAAAAAAATGCAAGGTACTTGCATGAAGAACCTGTCTAGGGACTTGACTACCTTGCCTCATTGAGTGGAAAATATGTGATAGACCCTAGTTTGTTAATATAATTAAGCCGGAGCTGTTACAGCACAGCTCATATATGCTCCATTTTCATTAGTCTAGCGAATATTAATGTTTTATTAGAAACTAAATCTAATATAATAATATTAGATTATTGTTTTTCCTCTGACCTGATGACACATGATGCTGCTGTTATTGTCTTATCCTTAGCATACTATGTTCCAGAACATTCCACCAGAGTGGAATCAATATGCAGCTCTGTACATATTCTGAATTCTGTTAGGTAATTTCATACATCATAAACATTGTCTGCAGACACTGGCTCAGTTATGATTTTAATATCAATAGCTCAGATGGGTCACTGTCCCTGGATTTGTTTATTTGTTCTGGTAGATTATGCAATATGTATTGTGCATCCCATTGGAATATCCTGTATCCTGATGGCTTTCTCTGATATGAAATACAAAATTAATTTCCCTTCTCACAAATTCCATTCTTTTAAAGGCCATGCTGGAAACACAGAGGCCAGAGAGCTACAGTTGGTGTTGCATAATTGATGGCTACTTTTAAAATGTGATCTTACATAAATTCAAACGAAATGTTATAATCTAACCTTAAAGGAAAAGTTCACCCAAAAATGAAAAGTAATCATTTACTCACCTTCATGATATTCCAAACCTGTGTTGTTTTGTTTTAAAAGCATGCTTATGGGAAATGTAATTCCATCTTTTAGACAGACACAAATAATGTAAAAAATATTTGCCTCACAGTTAATGCTGAGGTTTTAACTGCCCTAAATGTAAATGTTCTTGGATATAAATTAAAAGAAACTACTAGCTGTTTTGGTTTATTCATGATACACAGTCTTCCTTTCATTTTTAAATATTGCTACATTCATACACTGGATTTAGGCTGACTACAAAAGAATAACTCAAGTTACTTGACATCAAAATGTATCCTGACTTACTGACTCGTCACAACAGAGCAAAATAGAAGATGTGACTTTAGTACTACACCATTTTCCCTCAGGAGGTAAACACCTTTCTAATCTTGGATTTACCATCTATTCATTATTTATAGAGGTCAGTGATTTTGACAGGGAATGTTTTCCTTTGCCATTTCTCTAGAGACCCTATACAGGTGTTTTTACTCTGATTAAGTTATGAGTAATGTGTACAGTAGATGTTGGAAATGCCACAGGGGTTTCCATCGGCTGCAAGCCCAGATTTCAAAGATCAGCTCAGCTGCACAGTCAGAGGTGCAATAATGAGACCTCCTCCTGTAATATGTCTGTTAACGAGAGTAGAATTGGCATACTGGGTAAGTGGGCTGATTTTCGGACTGGCTCCTGTGGTGGCCACTCTAGTGATGGGAATACAGATACCCAGCGATGTTACACTGCCAAGATAAGTAGTGGTCTGATGTCTGTCATAATAACTTTATGTAATGCAAAGCAGTTTGAATCTCTTACTGGCTAACCGCCTGTTGGCATGCAATGAATTCATCAATTTGACAAGTTTGTCATACCTCACTTAGACATTGAGGGCAACATTGCTTTGTTGTTGGTTTTTTGTTGGGGTTTTTTACCCCCTTTGACCATTCGCTCACCCTCTTGTCGTTCAAACCTGTATAGTTTCTTCTACAGATCACAGAAGACGATTTTTGGTAGGATGTTCATGCAGCTCTTTTCCATACAATGAAAGTGAATGGTGACCAGTGACTGTCAAGCCTCCTAAAAATGAAAAAAGCTTTATCTGACCGTCTTCTAAAGTGATACAAGATTTGTGAGAGGAAACTTAAGTACACTGTGGTTCTTATATCACATTAGTGCATTTTGAAACATACATATTAAAATTTGGTGCATCACGATCACTATAAAACATGCCATTTGGCATAAGTGACATTAAACCTGACATCTTAAGGATTTGAGAGCTGCAGCAGAGGAGTTTTTTAAATTTCCTTTCATGAAACATTTCACAACACAAGCATCACCCTCAAACACTCAAATACCAAAGACCAAAAAGACTCCATGAAACGCTTCTCAATGTGCACCAGCGGAGACTTCTGCAGCAGTTTAAAATCATAGATCCAAATCCCCATGTGCACTGAGCTCACATTATACCACCGACTCCGACAAATCAGACAATGTGACCCCATTACATTCCCCCACCTTCATTCTCCATGAAAGACAAAACTGACACCCATGAAGCCATAAAGGGCCAGTAGCTCCTGTACTAGAATAGAATAATATAAAATTCAGCATCTAAACCCTGACTGAATGAACCACGCTGTACAATAGCAGATATAGAGATTTGTCCACTGGCATTTGGATTATTGCAGAAAATAAGCTTAGTGACCAACAAAGGTTTGGTCACTACGATTCTTACATGGTTTGTTCATCATGATAATCTTAACAAATTTTAAAGCCTAAATGCAATCAGCAGAAGTAAAAATCTAAACAAAGCTTATAAATGAACTACAGCACATTGCACCACCATTCTGCCTCTGACAACTCTTTCAGTCTTTATTTAATATCCATATTCCCTGAAAGTTTGAGTTTGCAAGTGTGAAACAGTTGAAAGTGTGAAATAGTGAGTTGGCAGGTTTACCTATTTGGTGTGATGTCCCAGACAACCTCCATAGTTTTACTGATGTACTTTATGTTGTAGAATAAAATGTGAAAATATCTTGAGCTTGCGTTAACCACACACCTTGTTTCAGGCATTTAACCAAAAATCCATTCAAAAATCCAATCCATTCAGGACAATAGAACCCGGAAGTGCTAAAATGCTAACTAGTTTCCAGGTTTTGGACTACAACATCCCTGCAGCCCTGCAGCACTCTGTACCTGTACACTTGTGATATGCTAATATTTCCAATGAGAAAACTATAAATTTCTCTAAGATATGGGACTTTTTTTTGTATTCGAGTTTCATGGCAACATTTAGCTTTAGGTGCTAGAGGCTGTCAGATGCTAAAGACCTATTTTGCTTTTATTTAACCTCCAGTCAGCCAAAATTAGAGGAGCAAGTACAGATACAATCATTCATTCATGTCCATCCTTTGCCATTCCATGCAATCAGTGGTTCAGCTGACCCTTTGTTTCATCTGTAGATTGAAGCTGATATTAGTTTAAGCACTAAAAGGCAGGCTGTAGGGTTTCAATCCAGAGAGTCATCCATAGCTTTCATGCAGATTCATTTGAAAGTGACACCAGAGAAACAGTAGGAGTGCAGCTACAGTATGTGGCAAACACCTTTCAGAAGCGGGCTATTTTGTTGTTGTTTGTAAGTTTGAAAATGTTTTGTCAACTGAGATCTTCAGGATCGTCAGCAAAAAAATAGTTCTGGCTGTGTGTGAATTTAATTGCTTTTTATCTTTGTAGCGGTGTGTTAGTGTTTTCTCAGTTGCTGGCAGACTGGATATCACGGCATCCAAGAACGGATTAATTATGGAACTCAAGACTGAAATATGCTCTCTGACATCTCCATCTGCAGTGAGTCTTTGCAACAACTTGTGCATAATGTCCTGTTTTTTCTTACAAAGTTTACAGGCTCATTCCTGGACACTGCCAAAACATCATGATCCCAGCTGCTCTGCCACTTCATACAGAGATTCAAAAGATTCTGAAAAAACAACTTCAGGATCTTCAGTAAAGAAAAAAAAAGTTCAGGCTATGTGTGAGTTTCATCTTTCCACTGGTATGTTTGGATTTCTCTAAAGGTGAAGATACACGGGGCAATGTTGCTTGGGCAATTTCTCATTGAGAATGGGCAACAAATTCTAGATCGGTCGTGGGCCCTGTGTCTCACCTGGTTGCCTGTTAACGGCAACATAGCCCAGCAATAATGCTCAAAAAGTTGCCCCGTTTATCATCACCTTTATTAGTCTTTTCTCGGTTGCTGGCAAACTGGAAATTACAGCATCCACATACCGATTAATTATGAAACTCAAGACTGTAATGTCATGTCTGTCATCTCCATCTGTAAAACTTATTTTGTAAGTTTATATTATTTTCCTTACTCTTGGAATGTTTACTATTTTTGTTTAATATTATGTGTTAATATAATAAAATTATTGTTTCATAATAATATTTTGCATATTTTCATGGAATATTTATCTTCATGAGTAAAAGATATGAGGGAATGTCTCTGTGTAAAGGTTTTATGGGATAATATTGTGAAGCAGTTTGATAACAGACGGAGATCAACTGAGCAATTAAACATATAAAATCATATACTAAGATTATTCAATAAACCCTGCACATTTTCATCATAACATTTTCTCCTGCTTTCTACTCTTCACTGTTTTTCTTTGTCAACATCTTGGGCTGATAGTAATACAATTTTGAGTATCAGACAATATTCAGTTCAATTCTCAATTCTAGTTTATTTAGATAGCTTTTTACAATAAAGATTGTTTCAAAGCAGCATTACAGAAAATGTATGTTTCAATGATAGATAGTCATTTGGCCCTAAATGACATTAAATACTTACATTAAATCATATATTGTCACTTAATCTCTTTAAGACTATGTCATGGAAAAAAACTCCAATGGTGATGAAGTGTTCAAGAACCAGACTCATCTGCGGTCCATCCTATTCTAGCTACAAAATGTCTCAAAACAATAACATATAGCTTGACCGAATTTGGGTATCAGACAAGACTTGCTGTTAACTGGTTTTGGGTATCAGACAAACAGAGCTAAATCTTTTGACAGAATCTAGTACAGAGACTGGAATCAGTGCATTATTATTAACATTATTAAACATTATTATTAAACATATTTAAACATTAATTATTTGGATGCCCTTCAACATTTATTCATTGGTAAACATACATTATCAGTCCCCTGTGTTTTACATTGTGCTCATTTGACATCAAGCTTTAACATCCACTAATAATTGTACTGTCATTTGTGTCATATATTTGGAAAGTTATTTAAGCTTAATGTGTTTTTTAAGAAATATTATTCACATTTTGTTTTTGTTAATGGTTTCACCATCGGGTACCCTTACTTCTTTAGGCTTACTACTTTTTTATATTTTCACTCTTTAGCAAACAGCCTTTATTTCCACTTCACAGTAATCAGTGAACATTTCAAAAAGCTAACTCACACATTTATTTTCAGGGCTGTAGTTTTCAAAACCCTGAATAATCGCTGTGCAGCCAAAGTCTGTTAGTTTCAGCTGCATGTCTAATTTAGTTACTAAATTAGAATTTAATCATAATAAGTTAATAAAGTTTAATGATGTATTATCAATTTGTTTAAATATTAAAATATTAATTTAATTATTTAATTTGAAGTAATTTGGCCTCTATACAAGTGAAGGTGAAACCTACAAAAAAGTCCAGTTCACTAAAGCAATGTCTAGCCTCCCTAGAGCCTCTCTAAAGCAAAGAGCCATTAGGTAGGCTATAATACATTAAGGGTACATATCTGAATGGACATGACTGAGAGCTCTTCTCATCTCACTATAGGTTCACTGTCCTCATCCTATGAAATATAAGTGAAATGAACAGCTTCTGAACCTGTGCTCCAGGTGTGCTGAGCCTATGAACTAAAAAATCAAAATAAGGTCTAATCACCCTCTTTGCTACAGTTTGCTGCTCTCCCATATCCTATTTCACAGTTCAGTTAAATCAAACCACCGTGGCTCCAATTTCAACCTAGAGGACTCCAGAAGGATATGTTGAAAAGGCCACAAACTCTCATGTCTTCAGTTCACACACTTATGCTAGCTGTGGGTCAAGGGATTGCAGAATATGATATAGGACTGATAAAACATATTGTTACCTGTAACCATAAGGCTAGCTCATCATGACATCTGGTGGCAAGCTCATTTAAAATAATTTATGGTCAATATACATAAATAACACTTAGAAATCATAAAACTGTAAAAGCTACAAAAGGAACTGAAGTGCTTCTGTGGCAGCACATCCTCCCAGAGGATTTACCGGACCGCTAATCAGCCCTCTCATGAGAGCCATTGCTCTGCTAAAACTACCAGATCTAAACAACCTACACACTCCCTTCTAAAATAAACACACTTTCACATGGTTTTATGCAACATGAAGTTAAAATCGTGTTACTTATTTTGTAGACACAAAATTGCAGTTACTATTGCCTAGTTTTGTTACACCAAAAATTAGCCATTGCATCTCTGAACAACACAGAATTGTTTTTTGTTCTTGACAGAATCAGTATTTTTGAAAGACATGAGAGAATGATTTGGTTACTCACTCATAAAGATCACTTGTTTTGTTTCTGAATGATTCAGGGTAGTTGAACAAATTCTTTGAGTGAATGATTCAATGATTCACTCATAAAGACAGTCACTTGTCACCACCATAGACTGTAAAAAAAATGGACGATGAGTCTCCACTTCCTTCCACTTATAGAAAAGTGATTATGGCCGCTGTCATCTTGCGAAAATTACGTCATTTGGAGCCCGAGTCTGCGCTGTAGTGGTCGTGAGCTGGAGCCACCTGTTATGTCCCGTTTCCAAGGAGAGGGCGTGGTGTATGACCTATACTGCAGCCAGCCACCAGATGGCAAATAAAATTTTTTGGCTTCACTTTTCAGAATGTGTGTGGCACACTTGGTCACCAACTGCTCAAAGCCACTGGAAGGCAAGCTTGCAACCTTTAGCCAAAAGAGCGCAATGGCTACTGCTAACGCTGCAGCTTTGGCGGTGCAGGAAAGGAGACCAGAGGCCGTTTTGTTTGAATGGATGTCAGTGGAGGAGAGGCTTCACTATGCTGAATAAACAGCTTTTGTGAGGAAACAGCTTATCATTTAATGAATTGACAGCTTATCGGCTAATCTTCAACATAGTTTACACTAAACAATAGTTTTCGATTTAACTATTTTTAGAGTTTACGCCGAAAAAAAAAAGTCGTTTTAGACTTTTTGCGACAGGTGGGATTCAGTTTACGGTACTTCTCATTCATTCCTATGGTATCCGTAAACGGCAATTGAGTGTTGCACAACTCTTGACTGAAATTCAATGACGCCAAGGGTGTAATGTGATTGGTTATCAAGGATCACGTTATCTAAGTGGACCGTTACACTTTCTCCAATGGTAAGTAATGCAGACGCTCGTATCTCCAAATAATAATACCATCTCTGAACTACTGACCTATCGATGTAACCTGCAGAAAGATTATTATTAAAGATACCTTGTGGTTAAAAAAAAGTTTTTAACATAGTTTACATGTCTGTCTGGTGTTTTTCATATGCTTGAAGAAATGTTTTCCCCCAAGTCAGCTTAATTAGTGGTTCCACTTATGTGAACTAACACAACAGTCTATGTGATGACACAGTTATATATCAACAGCATACTGTTAATTTTCCATTTTAGCATCATAATGTTATTTACATTGTACGTAAACCATCATTATTCACTGACCTGAAATTCTAAGGTACTAAAAAGGGATTAAACAAACAAAATCTTGTCCCAGGGCATGATGTGGGAAAAAGCTGCTCTTAATGCGCAGAATCTTCAAGGAGGTTTAGAGCTGGTGTGGAGGTGCACTTGACAGATAAGAACACAATGTAGTCCCTCTCAGTGGGGAATACTGTACTCATTTAGAATGATAACAGCCAGTTAATCTCATAATTCATTTTTGATCACATGTATAACACTAAGACAACAAGACTAGTTTGACCGAATAAAAAGTAAACGTTATTTTATTTTATTTTATTTTTGTACTTTGCATCAAATTTCTTGTGAAGACCTTACTCTGAAGTACTGTGCAAGGTAATCAGGGGCCTCATTTATAAAATGTGTGTGCCCACAGATTTGATCGTAGAGTGTGTGTACGTTAAAATCCACAGCAACGTTCATATTAATAAAAACAGTCTTTGACGTGGAAAAGTACTTACCGCCACGTCAGGGTATGAGCAGGCGTAGGCTACGCACTTTTCCTTGTGGCAAAGTCGGAGTAGGCTACTGCAGCTATTTGAACATCTAAGCTGCAATAATAATAAAAGCGGTGTA